>NC_092225.1:17265501-17380501 GCF_036320965.1 Panulirus ornatus
CTTCTGAAATTTCAAGGGGAGAGGTTTCTGTTTATTGCTTGCCGTGGATGGGGAGCCCAGAGCGATGCCAGGTGGTGGACGGGTGGAGAATGACGGGTGGAGAGTGAACGAGGGGTGTGACAGGTAGAATGTGACGGGTGGAGAGTGAAGGAGGGAAAGTGACAAGGGGAGAATGAAGGAGGGAAAGTGACGGGTGGAGAGTGAAGGAGGAAAAGTGACGGGTGGAGAATGAAGGAGGAAAAGTGACGGGTGGAGAATGAAGGAGGAAAAGTGACGGGTGGAGAATGAAGGAGGGAAAGTGACGAGTGGAGAGTGAAGGAGGACAATGACGGGTAGAATATGATGTATTGAGAGTGATGGAAGGCTTTTCGCTTACTATGTAACGTGAGTTAGTTCGGAAAAAGCGGCTTGTGTGAGGTAACACCAAGAGAGACTGGGTGAAGAATAACAAAAAAAGTGAGAGAAAACGAAGTAAGGAAAATGGGCGAGGAATGGGAGGCACGTAGGAGAGCAATGCTTACATGTGCGAGAGAAGTGTGTGGTTTGTGGAAGGCGGGATGAGGCCGTGTGAGGAAGGGTAGTGAGTAATGGTCTGAGTAGTTCCAATGGTGTTGCATTGTTACACACCAGATATCTTCAACATTAAAGAGCTTCCTAATAGTTTTGGTCTCCTGTGGCAGACATAAGATCAACTCTCTCGACCTCATTTTGTTTTTAAAGTTCACAATAGTGAATAAATGAAATCATATTGCAATAAATTGGGAACTTTGTTCCACCTTTAGGCTGAAAAAAAAGATATCAGCTTTTGACCCTCTCAGATGGCAGACGGTGTCTTCATCACAGTGGATGAATAAAGTGTGAAGTGAAGAGTGGGTCACTTGATGAGTGGGGCGGAGGAAAAAGTAGCCAGCCTGAGGTGTTGAGTTCTTCCCACTGGCTGTGGGGTATGTCTTGCCCGCTACACGACTGGGGGCTGCTGGCTGGCTGGCTGTAAGACTGGGAGGTGCTGTGTAAATGGGAGGTTGCTCGAGATAACTTCCTTTCCACAAGATAAGTTTTATGATTCTTGTTTTATCTGACAGATCATCTCTGGTTAGGTCCCCTGTGTGCTACTGGAGCGTATGCTACTTAAGGAACACCTTCTCCAAGGTGCACTATTACCCTCCTTGATGGTTAGATGATGAAAGCAATATAATCTTCATTGCTAAGCCTATAATCTCCTTATGGGGATGACTATATGTAGATCACATTGTTTCTCTTGAGTGGGCTGGGGCACCGCATCATGGTCTTCATAACCAGGCTGTTGATCGTACGGTTTTCATAAAATCGATGATCAGTTGTGTTCTATCCTCACTCCTGACACATATAACGTTCTCACTGATAACCTGACGAAGTAGAACTCGGTCCTCAAGCCTTGTAGGCAGGAAACATTTGCCTGTGGAAGCATAGCTTGACTGTCATGTTAACCAGGGGTGCTGGAGCTAGAGGTGTTAAGGGCTGTGTCTAACTACTTCTTCACCTCGGCCTATAAGGTGTTGTTGGTCTATCCGTTGTTTATTAGCCATCTATCGCAGTGGTTTCGTCCTCCTCTCCAAAGTTACAGACACCGTTTCAACACATCACAAGAACCCCTCATGCCCAAGATGCAACTACCATACTGAAGACACTTGAGCAGTCACTCCTCAGTTCTCCTGTACTCATCCTAGAATGACATAGACACAACATCACTACACTTTTCTTGTTCTGTGACTTCGCCTGGTGGACGTGTCCGGCTTCCTGGGTGCTGCAGGAGCACCACAGAAGAGAGTCAATAGGCAGGAAAGTAAAGGTAAAGCATGAGGGAGGATATATATACCTTCTGAATATCAACTTAGGGACGTCATGAAAGCTTCTGGCCTTACCATGACTCCCCAAAAGTCCAGAACAACCAGAAGGGAATTATCATCTGTCGAGGTGTGCATGACGTGTGTAGTGTGCTGTGTACCACGCTAGTCTGTCAACCTTGTCCAACACATCATGTACCGTGTGTCTGGCTGGTGCACGATGGTACAACTCGACCCACATCGCCTTATATTGCAACATAGCCACATACTGTAATGCAACACTGCGCCACCGCGAAGCTCATGGTCATAAACCGATACATAACCCTGAATTATTACCGACAGGTTGGTTTTACGACCCTTCTTAGAAAATGAGATCAGACAACTATTCAAGAGTAACACATCTTGTGATTCTTTAACTTGACTTTAAGTAAAAAAAGAAATAAAAAAAGATTAACATTAAGTCTGTACAGAATTGCTCTAGCGTATACGAGATTACATTAATTCAAGAATGAAAATGAAATCGCGTTTCTAAAACTACAGCGTACTAGGGAGATCAATTATCACGACGCTTGACACTAAGACTGTTACAGAAATGAACAAAACACAGTGAAATATGAATTTCTAATAAAAAGAGTCTGAAATATTGGATATACTGATTCGACGATACTGGCAATGATTACAACTCTGTCCTTCGATAGGCAAAATGGATTAACTTTCCAGTTCGAAAAGAGCGGAGATTTTCCTTTCGTTTTGATAGATACACCGTAAGGTGTCAGTGCACACATTTTGTATCAAATGTACGAAGACTTTGTTACTGATCTCATAATATAAGAGATGGCCGTTGTGATGTCTGTTTCTTTCCCTGCACCGCTTAGCTTTTGGAAATCACATCTCCCCTCGAGCAGGTAAAACCTGACAGTTTTCAAAAAAGGCAGATTCTTCACTTCTTCCAGAATTCTTAGGTTATTTCTAGTCTCATCTCATTACTGTATTCTCACAAGCATCATAGAGACATCTGGTGGAAGCCTCTAGCATTTGGAATGTCGGGACCCGGCACAAAAATAAGTGATTCATCAAATATTTCCAAAAACACCAAATTCACTACGGTTTACCCGACCTGGGCTCCCGGGGCAACAGTGGGGAGGGAAGGAAGGAGGAGGGAAAGTCTACAGGTCTGTCATGGAACGAATCAGCTGTTGTCAGGGCGACCTATTACGCGCCGTCTCCTCCACGCCGCGCGCAGTTTGAAAAGCGCGCCAAAATCTAACTGAATTCCGGGCTCTGTGTCGCTGATCGGTTCCGGTGGGTGAGGGGCAGAGGGGAGGAGGGAAGCACGGGAATGGTAGGGGGGGAAATGGGATGGGTG
Organism: Panulirus ornatus; assembly: GCF_036320965.1. Classification (NCBI taxonomy): domain Eukaryota; kingdom Metazoa; phylum Arthropoda; class Malacostraca; order Decapoda; family Palinuridae; genus Panulirus; species Panulirus ornatus. Next base: position 17,268,691 of record NC_092225.1, read on the forward strand.
GGATCGGGGAGGGACGGGGAGGGAAAGGGGGGAGTGTTGGTTGAGGGTGTTGGGGTATAGAACGGAAAATGCGACTGTTCTGTTATGGTTGGAATGAGATCGTTTACATTATTCGGTAGGATGTGTCTATATATCTACCAACCAGTCATCCGGAATTTGAAGTTGCCGTATGATATAGTTACGGATCGAAGAAAGACACACATACAAAGAAATCGCGCATAACACTCACTGAAACAACTGTTGAAAAGACATAGTTTGTGGCAAAATCTTGAAACATTTTTGTTAAAATTATTGAAACATACTGTATAGTGCAGAAAGACTAGAGTACCAAATTTATATATATATATATATATATATATATATATATATATATATATATATATATATATATATATATATATATATATATACATATATATATATATATATATATATATATATATATATATATATATATATATATATCTTTTTTTTTTACCCTCAAACTGTAACAGTCTCCTATATAGAAAAGATGACAGTGTTCCCAAACCCTTAGCTCCCCCCCCTACCTCAGGAGGGATCGATGGATAATTTGTTAAAAACCAACAAAGAGGACAAGAGGACCAAGATGGCGGCCAACAAAGAAAACCAGAGGAACAACATGGCGGCCAAATGGCCGTCGGGGTGGGATTATACCCGTGGCCGACCCCTCGGAGGCCTCGGGTCTCACGGCGGTGGTGGGGCTGGCGGTGGAGGGGAGGAAAGAGAGAGGTGGTGTGGTGGCGTGACAGATGATGGCTTAATACTGGAGGATGTTTCGAGGGCGTTTAGACCAGAAGGAAGTGTAGGAGAGAGAGAGAGAGGCGACGGTGGATGTTGTGTGCGAGGGTGGGGTGGATGTGGTGGATGACGCAACTCCTGTGATGTTCTCTGAGGGCCTGAGTGGATTTGGGATGACGAATGAATGGATCAGAGTATGGGCGAGTATGACGGGTGGACTGGTGGATGGGGAAGGAGGATGGATGGATTAATGGATGGGGCAAGAGGATGGGTGAATTAGGGAAAAGAGGATAGATGGATCAGTGGATAGGGTATAAGGCAGGGATGGTCTGAAGTCATCCAAGAGTGAGGGGGAGGAGAGAGAGCGTCGTGACTGAAGAAAATAGGGAAGACAGAAGGATCGATGAGGAGGATCAAATCAGTTTCCTACACGTGCACTAATGGTATATTTCTATAACCCTTGACCCTTGATCACGGCGGTGCCACCCTTCAGCATCGTGGTATGACGGAGAATACACCTCGATCAAACAACAAACAGTACCAGAGTTCGATTCTGAGGACAGGGACGAACCGACAGTCCATTTCCTATGAGTCAATACTATTGTTTGGGTCTACGAAGTACTTGAACATTTATGTAGCTTACAAACCCGTCCACTGGGTCCAGAGTTATCACATCATGTATCGAAAACGGCGCAAAGGAGTTGATCACTCTACCAAGAGATTAACTTGGAGATAAGTTATCGCAAGGGACGATATAATCAAAGATAACTTAGATTAACTTGGAGATGAGTTATCGCAAGGGACGATATAATCAAAGATAACTTAGATTAACTTGGAGATGAGTTATCGCTAGGGACAATATAATCAAAGATAACTTAGAAGTTAGGAACTATATAACGATCGCTTTTTGATTACTGTTTGTGTGTTCCAGGGAGAGAATTTTACCCTCGTGTTGTCCTGTCTCTCAATCTTTTATGTGTACCATGTCTGAACCTTATGTATACACACACGTATACATACCTCGACCAACCCCAAATGGGAGGATGAACACCTGAGTTGACTGTGAGCCGGCTGGCTGCTGCCCCGTCCGGGACCAGAACTCGGGGCCAATAGGCTGGTGGGCCGCAACTCTAACCACTGAACTACGGAGGTTCAAACACAGTGAGGTATGAGGTAAATTAAACCTTAGAGGATATCACAGGAGGGAAGGGCATGAGGGAGTTCAGACAGATGGCATTACACTCATGACAACCTCCCAGATGGGGACTCCATCCATGACAACTTTCCAGGTGGCAATTACACCCATGACAACTTCCCAGGTGAGAACTACACCCATTACAACCTCCCATGTAGGGAGTGCAGCCATGGCAACCTCTCGGATGGGGACTACACCCATGACAACCTCCCAAGTAGGGAGTGCATCCATAGCAACCTCTCGGATGGGGACTACGCCCATGACAACCTCCCAAGTAGGGAGTGCAGCCATGGCAACCTCTCGGATGGGGACTACGCCCATGACAACCTCCCAGATGGAGGTGAGGGAAGTGTGAATTGGGGTTAGAGTGAGACCAAGGTGAAGACTGGGTGTTAGAGAGGTAGAATGGGAAGAAGGCTGGGGTGTGAGAGATAGACAGGCTGGGGAAGAATGGGTTGGGTATGGGGAGGGCTAGAGTGGGCGGAGGGCGGGAGCTGAGGGTACAATGGGAGGCAGGAACCCCAGTAAGTTAACGTTCATGAAAGGAAGACAGAACCTCCCAGACCCACCAAGATGAGACAGAACCTCCCAGACCCACCAAGACGAGACAGAACCTCCCAGACCCACCAAGATGAGACAGAACCTCCCAGACCCACCAAGATGAGACAGAACCTCCCACACCCACCAAGACGAGACAGAACCTCCCACACCCACCAAGACGAAACAAAACCTCCCAGACCCACCAAGACGAGACAGAACCTCCCATACCCAACAATGCGAGACTGAACCTCCCAGGCCCACCAAGATGAGACAGAACCTCCCAGACCCACCAAGGCGAGACAGAACCTCAAAGACCCACCAAGACGAGACAGAACCTCCCAGACCCACCAAGGCGAGACTGAACCTTCCAGGCCCAGCAAGACAAGACAGAACCTCACAGACCCACCAAGACGAGACAGAACCTCCCAAGCCCACCAAGGCGAGACAGAACGTTCCAGACCCACCAAGGCGAGACAGAACCTCCCAGGCCCACCAAGAGGAGACAGAACCTCCCAGACTCACCGAGGCGAGACTGAACCTCCCAGGCCCACCAAGACGAGACTGAACCTCCCAGGCCCACCAAGCGAGAGTGAACCTCCCAGACCCACCAAGACGAGAGAGAACCTCCCAGACCCACCAAGACGAGACAGAGCCTCCCAGGCCCATCAAGAGGAGACAGAACCTCCCAGGCCTCTTGTGAATTTTTCTCAGCCTCTCCTCGGGCGACGCTTCTGTCTCTACTGAGATTACGGCGTAGGTTATCTGCTGTCGGAATGGAAGCACCCGCCCCTCCTTTAAGACCTTCTCATTCCATTCGTCCAAACATCCCTTTACTGGAGTCATGTTTCCAATGCGGTACCTAACATATTTCGTGACTGATAAAAACTTTCGTTCTTCCAGCTCGCATTCAGTTCCCACCTCCTCCCGATTTCATTACGTTATCTGTTATCAGTGAGACGAATATCTACTTCATGCCAATGAAAGGTAACAAATACATCTCTCCTTCTTCGGCTAGTAGAGTTTTTTTTTTTTCCGGTCCTCAGCCAAAGTATCTCAAACAACGTCTATCATTTTATGTTTGCATTTCCGTTCTAATGATACTTTGAGCTATCTCACCTAATGAGAAATCTCTCTCTCTCTGTCTCTCTCTCTCTCTCTCTCTCTCTCTCTCTCTCTCTCTCTCTCTCTCTCGGAGATTACCAAATACCCCGGGATTACATCCTGCCCTTTGTTGACACCTTCACACGCCAGTGTGTGTGTGTGTGTGTGTGTGACTGTGTGTGTGTGTGTCACGGGAGGGGGAGGAGGAGGAGGTGGTAAGGCGCCACGCGCGCCTGCGTACTAGACAAGGGAACTTGGCCACTGGGTAAAGTTGGGGACGCGTGTAATTCCCCCTATGGTTATTTACCATCCCATCTGCATGGGTTGCTGCTGCTCTTCCTGGTGACAGTGAGGTGTGTGTACATCCTGAAGACTTCCAATCCTTCTAATCTTTCTTCTGGTCAGCACCCGTCGCGTGCCAGCCGAATGATGCAGTAAAACGGCCACAAAAAAAAAAAAGAAAGCCAAATGGTCACCACTCATCACAAAATAACAGTTTAATGAGTCAATACAAAGTACAAAAACAAAAACAAAAAACTCAGAGACAACAGAACACCCCCCCGGTCACAAAGCTGGTCAATGAAACTAGTGCATGAAAGACAAGTGATCACCACCGCGTCACTCAAACCTGGCCAAGAACCCAACACAAGAGCAACGAGAATACATCCTCATGTACCTTGTTGCTGGGCAGGGAAAGATACACTGCGCGGCAGTACCAGACTCGCGGAGTCACTCTCCTCAGTGGGGAAAAAACTGATGAAAAACTGGACTCGGGTCCACGGTAGGTAGAGGCAGGTGGGAGCAGCAGTCCGAAGTATATATATATATATATATATATATATATATATATATATATATATATATATATATATATGAGAGCATATCTCCCGATGGGGCGGCTGCTGCCCACGACCAAACACTGAAAGAACTGAAAAGATCCAGAGTTATGGGACGAAACACACGATGCTACTCACACTAAACTTCAGGATATGACTAAAGATCATAAATCAGTTGATTGCAATAACTTAAAAGGTAAATGATACGCATGGCGTGTGTGTGTACTTGTATCTGTCTTTGTGATGGATGGGTGTCAGAAAAGGTTTCTGTTGTATCACTAGTGTACAGGTAACCCTCCCACTTTATAGGAGACACCAAGAAAAGTCTCCCACTTAGGAGTACGTCCTGGTCAGTAAGAAAGGCTCTCTGTGCATAAAGTCAATAATAAGAAAGGATAGTTTCTAGATAAAGATACAAGATGTATACAATTATGTTACAATTTCATAAATAATAACTGACGAGAGATACATTCATGTGATGTGTTTGTAATTTCTTTCTGACTTCTATCTTCAGTGTCAGTTAACCTTTGTTAGATGGTCCTTTACAAGCAGCAAACTGCATGATTGTAACTAAACTTTGAGGTACTGGAGCGTGAACATTCAGGAGGGTGAGAGGCGTGCATCTGAAGATATGAAATGGATCGATGTGGTTTACGGGGGATGAAGCGTTTTCACTGGACTAAAACCAGAGCATATGAAGAGGTCAAGGCAAACCATGGAGTAGTCCGTGGGCTTAGCATTGGTTAGTTGGTCATGGTTTCAGTACATGATACATGACAACTAGGTCAGATGTGTGCAAATAAGCTCCTCAGGTATCTTTCCGACTCGACTCTTGAAGGATGGGACAGTTGTAAGAAGCGGGATAGACAAAAGACAAAGGAGGACTCCATAGCTTTGTTGTACGAGGAGAGAAGAAGGTGTCACAACGGTCGCTCTTCGTGTGGCTGTTCTCCACACAGAAGCTATGGGAGGCAGCAGCCAGACGCGTGCCGTGGTTCTCGCTCATGGGGCTGAGGCACAAGCAGACAGCTCACGAGAGCCGTGCCCGAAGTGGTTCCTGTAGAACATCGAAAGGGAAGCAACACTGATGGTATGTTGGCTACTGCAGAAGACGTGATAACAGGAGACTTTGACGAGAAGGAAGGTTACTGATTCCAACCTGGCCAAGAGAGAGGTAAGAATAGATACACAAACAGTACTCCAATACTGGGGCGAATGACACCCCTGTACATAAAGAATAGCTGCTCGTAGGGGAAAAAAAAACGTATCACATCATCTGTATAACAGCCTCAGGTGGAATTTGGGATGTTCATTATGTGGGGTTTCCAGGACACAGTGGGGGATGCGGTGGTCCCCACAATGGTTAGGTTATTGCAGGGTCGAACTGATATGTTCTGAAATTGAACAACAGGAAATGAACGGGAATTACAGAGAGATATAGACAGAAAATGAGTTTCGTTTTGGCAATGTTATATATATATATATATATATATATATATATATATATATATATATATATATATATATATATATATATATATATATATATATATATTTATTTTTTTATTCATTATACTTTGTCGCTGTCTCTCTCTCTCTCTCTCTCTCTCTCTCTCTCTCTCTCTCTCTCTCTCTATATATATATATATATATATATATATATATATATATATATATAGAGAGAGAGAGAGAGAGAGAGAGAGAGAGAGAGAGAGAGATAAATATGTAGACAGATTGATGAATAGATAGGTATATAGATGGATAGGTAGATTAAGCAGCAGATAGATAGATAAGACAGATGAATAAACAACTGGGAAAAAAATGGAATTGAAAAAACAGACACAAGTTGTTCCTATATAAGCAACCGTTTCCTCTGGAGAGAAAATGATATAACAGGAGGAACAGATGGGAGTAAATATACGTGTGTGTGTGTGTGTGAGGAGGAGGAGGAGCCAGGGGTAATCCTCGCTCCCTCACGCTCTGCTGAGTCTCCTCAAAACGTTAAATGCGCATCATCTCCCTCACATGGTGTGGCGCAGCATCTCCCTCACATGGTGTGGCGCAGCATCTCCCTCACATGGTGTGGCGCAGCATCTGTCCCTGGGTCTCAGCGGACTGCCAGGGCTGGGTGGGCGATCATGGTGGGTTGGTAACGGTAGGTGGGTGATCATGGTAGGTTGGTAATATCGGGTGGGTGGTTATGGTGGGTTGATAACACCGGGAGGGTGGTTATGGTGGGTTGAGAACACTGATTGGGTGGTCATGGTGGGTTGGTAACACCGGGTGGGTGGTAAGGTGGGTTGGTAACACTAGATGGATGATCATGGTGGGTTGGTAATACCGTGTGGGTTGTGTGGTGGGTTGGTAACACCAGGTGGGTGATCATGGAAGGTTGGCATCACCAGGTAACAGACCTTGGCCGGTTGGTGACGCTGGGTGGGTGATCATGGTGGGTTAGTAACACCAGGTAACAATCCTTGGTGGGTTGGTGACGCTGGATGGGTGATCATGGTGGGTTAGTGACGCCAGGTAACAATCCTTGGTGGGTTGGTGTCGCTGGTTGGCCTGCCAGCTAAGTCAACGAAAATTAAGTCAGCGTTAAACTAAGTCAACGAAAACTAAGTCAACGAAAATTAAGTCAGCGTTAAACTAAGTCAACGGAAACTAAGTCAGCGTTAAACTAAGTCAACGAAAATTAAGTCAGCGTTAAACTAAGTCAACGAAAACTAAGTCAACGAAAATTAAGTCAGCGTTAAACTAAGTCAACGAAAATTAAGTCAGCGTTAAACTAAGTCAACGGAAACTAAGTCAGCGTTAAACTAAGTCAACGGAAACTAAGTCAGCGTAAAACTAAGTCAACGAAAATTAAGTCAGCGTTAAACTAAGTCAACGGAAACTAAGTCAGCGTAAAACTAAGTCAACGAAAATTAAGTCAGCGTAAAACTAAGTCAACGGAAACTAAGTCAACGAAAACTAAGTCAACGAAAACTAAGTCAACGAAAACTAAGTCAGCGTTAAACTAAGTCAACGGAAACTAAGTCAGCGTTAAACTAAGTCAACGAAAACTAAGTCAACGAAAATTAAGTCAGCGTTAAACTAAGTCAACGGAAACTAAGTCAGCGTAAAACTAAGTCAACGAAAACTAAGTCAGCGTTAAACTAAGTCAACGGAAACTAAGTCAACGAAAATTAAGTCAGCGTTAAACTAAGTCAACGGAAACTAAGTCAGCGTTAAACTAAGTCAACGGAAACTAAGTCAGCGTTAAACTAAGTCAACGGAAACTAAGTCAACGAAAACTAAGTCAACGAAAACTAAGTCAGCGTTAAACTAAGTCAACGGAAACTAAGTCAGCGTAAAACTAAGTCAACGAAAACTAAGTGAACGAAAACTAAGTCAGCGTTAAACTAAGTCAACGGAAACTAAGTCAACGAAAATTAAGTCAGCGTTAAACTAAGTCAACGGAAACTAAGTCAGCGTAAAACTAAGTCAACGAAAACTAAGTCAGCGTAAAACTAAGCCAACGAAAACTAAGTGAACGAAAACTAAGTCAGCGTAAAACTAAGTCAACGAAAATTAAGTCAGCGTAAAACTAAGTCAACGAAAATTAAGTCAGCGTTAAACTAAGTCAACGGAAACTAAGTCAGCGTTAAACTAAGTCAACGAAAATTAAGTCAGCGTTAAACTAAGTCAACGGAAACTAAGTCAACGAAAATTAAGTCAGCGTTAAACTAAGTCAACGGAAACTAAGTCAACGAAAATTAAGTCAGCGTTAAACTAAGTCAACGAAAATTAAGTCAGCGTTAAACTAAGTCAACGAAAATTAAGTCAGCGTTAAACTAAGTCAACGAAAATTAAGTCAGCGTTAAACTAAGTCAACGAAAATTAAGTCAGCGTTAAACTAAGTCAACGAAAATTAAGTCAGCGTTAAACTAAGTCAACGAAAATTAAGTCAGCGTTAAACTAAGTCAACGGAAACTAAGTCAGCGTAAAACTAAGTCAACGAAAATTAAGTCAGCGTTAAACTAAGTCAACGGAAACTAAGTCAACGAAAACTAAGTCAACGAAAATTAAGTCAGCGTTAAACTAAGTCAACGGAAACTAAGTCAACGAAAATTAAGTCAGCGTTAAACTAAGTCAACGAAAACTAAGTCAACGAAAACTAAGTCAGCGTTAAACTAAGTCAACGGAAACTAAGTCAGCGTTAAACTAAGTCAACGAAAACTAAGTCAGCGTTAAACTAAGTCAACGAAAATTAAGTCAGCGTAAAACTAAGTCAACGAAAACTAAGTCAGCGTTAAACTAAGTCAACGAAAACTAAGTCAGCGTTAAACTAAGTCAACGGAAACTAAGTCAGCGTTAAACTAAGTCAACGGAAACTAAGTCAGCGTAAAACTAAGTCAACGAAAATTAAGTCAGCGTTAAACTAAGTCAACGGAAACTAAGTCAGCGTTAAACTAAGTCAACGGAAACTAAGTCAGCGTTAAACTAAGTCAACGGAAACTAATTTAACAAAAATTTTAAGGGTCAGCTTTTTAAACAAAGGGCCCCAACAAAAACCCCTAATCAGCTTTAAAACCCCTAATTTTCCAACAAAAAATTACTTTTAAACGAAAAAACCAAAAACCCAACCCAAAAAATTAAGTCAGCGAAAAAACTAAGCCAACGAAAAACTAAGTGAAAAAAACGATCACCGGGAAAACCTTGGGGACTTTTTTCCCAAACCCCCACTTTTGAGGGGAAAAAAATAATTTTTTTTGGGGGAAAATAAAAATTAAATCTGGGGGGTAAAAGTTAAAGGGGGCGAAAAAAAACGTGTAATCCCCAAAGATATACAAAATTTACAAATTTTTTTTTGAAATGGGTTTCTCATAAAATTTTTTAAGTATTTTAAAGCAAAAAAATTTTGGTACAAAAACACGAGACGGGGGGTTTTTTCCTGGTTTTTTTTAATCGGGGGGCCCATGGGTTTTTTTGCCCACACTTATAAACGGGAAAAATCTTTTTTGAGTTTCAAAAAAAAAACATTTTTTTTCAAGGGAATTTTTCCAACTTTTTTTAAAACAAAAAATTTCTAGAATAAAAAATTGAAACTGCCTGAAAAACAAAACCCCACACAACACACACACACACACACAAAATATAAAATAAAAAATAAAAATTAAAATTAATTAAAATATATATAAATATTATATAAATAAAAAATTATTATATATATTATTAATATATTTTTTAATTCCCCCCCACGACCCCCAAAAAAACCCTTTTTTCCCCCCCCTTCTACTGTTTTACACAGTCCCCCCCCCCTACCCCCTTTCCCCTCGGGTTTAAAAAGCGGCCCCCCGGCGTCATTGTGGGGTTTAAGAAAAGGAAAAAATTAAGTTTTTTCCGGTTTTTTTCCCTTTAGGGTTTGTTTTTTCCCCCCCCACCCCAAACCCCCGCCCCCAGCAGCATTTTTACCGTCCAGTTTCAAACCCTTTTGACGAAACCCATTTCCTTTGTGAAAGGGGGTTTTAGAAATTTTCCTTTCCCCCCCCCCACCGTTTGGGGAAAGGGGAAAACTGACGATTTTTTTTTGGGTTTTCCCGGGTCGCCCCTTAAAAAAGGGCCCCTTTAAAAGCAAAATTTGGGGTAAAAAATTTTCAGCCCCCCGGCGGAAAAAAAGTCTTTGGCAATGCCGGGTTAAGCTGAAAAACCAAAAAACCGCCTGCCCCTGGGAAGGGGTTAGAAAACACCGTTTTTCCGGCCCCCCACTTCGGGGCGGGAACCGAAGCTTTTCTATCCCCCCCCCTCGATGAATAAAAAAAAGAGGGGTTTTCATTAAAAAAGCCCCAAATTGGTGGTTTTCGGGGCTGTATTTGAAAAACCTTTTCCATCTCGACAAAACAAAAGAAAAAGGGTTTTCGGAAAACAGTTTTTCGATTAGGTATAGAAACTGCACTGAACTTTTTGTCTAGACAGGTGGAGACTAGAGGTTTCGGTACAGATTCGATCATGCGTGTACAGGGACTTCAAACTTTAAGCAAGTGTAACTTACATAAGTCATCAGGGCATCGCTCACCATCAATCATCAGGGCCTCGCATGACATGAATCGGCTTCGTATCACATATGTCACCAGGGCTTCGCATCACACGAATTATCAGGATATCGGATCACATGAACCATCATGGAGTCGCATCACATAAGTGTCAGGGCGTCGCATCTCATGGCTCATTAACCTGCTGGAATGTCTCTATTATGGCGGGAGAGTAAATGCAAGTCTTCGTAATGAAGCACTTATGATCGACGACTAATAAAAGCCACACCCTATACACAGAATGATTGATAAAACTAACGAGTAAAAAGAATGTCAATGAAGATTATATAGACTTAAATGTTTAGTTACCTCAGAGCCATCCAGAAGGATACTAAACTTAAGTATCAATCTTAAGGAGTCTTTTGCTTATGATCCTGACTCCATTCTTAAGGATTTACAGGAATTTAGGATATAATTACTGTCCTCGTCATAGACCATTAGGTCATCTTTTATGAAGCTTCTTCGGGTAGTATCCTCCAGCAGACAACTTCATCATCGACCAAGCTGGTCGCCTGTAATCTGGTTTTCCCAGGTACTGTCCTCCAGCAGATAACCTCGTCAAAGACCATCAGGTCCTCTGTTATCTGGCTTTCCCCATGTCCCTCCCAGTGTACCTGGTTGATACGCGCAACCCAGTGAGATCACCGTGGGCAGTAGTAGCCCGCCCTCACTGGGAGGGTGATCTCATCCTCCCTGTTTCCGGGTCTTTATCATCCTGCAGCGCCCTATATACCACGGGCTCCATAGAACTTGGTGAATCACATTTTTTCCCCGCTATCATGCTTGAGATGATGCGCATGAGGGGGTCTGGCCGATGGTCGAGACTACGCAGGGGCTATGACTGTCTTCACCCTTCTCTCTACCACGATTTCTTCACCCTTCTCTCCACCACGATTCCCTTGGTTCCCCTGGATTTTTTTTTTTTTTATGCATAGTTACACTCAGGGGAGAGGAAGATGATCCCACTGACTGTAGTAGGTGGCTTGGCGAGCACTGAGAGGTACGTAAGTAGCAAAAAATCCTTCCCTCTTATTGCTTGCTTTCACTCGCCGCCTGGCACCACGCATCGATACTTGTTACAGATTCGAACTCCGATAGCGCACAGCTTTCATGTTTCTTTTCCTTTTTTCTGTCTCTCGGTGGACGTCCAAATCGCGGCGCCGCCGCCGCCACCGCACCGCAGCTTTCCGCAGCGGGTTAAGTCGGGTACAGGAGGTAAGGCCACAGTGTGTCCATTATATGGCCAGTGTGTTCTCAGAGAGGGCCAGGTTGTGGACATGGAGGGACGTCCGCAGCCACAGATAAAAGGGGAACATCCTGTTTTTGTGCTCGAGGCTAAAGGTCTCCATGTTAGGTTGAAAAGGCAGGGTTAAAAGGCCCCTGAATGAGGAGGGGAAAGTTTAAAGCACACTTAAAGGCGGGAGAAAAAAATAGAATAGTTTACGCCTAAAGGGCAGATCCGTTTTCTCTGCATTTGCGGGGTTGCTTATGTAGTCCTCGCTATTTGAAAGACTTCCTTAAAACCAAATGATTTTTCACATTGCTGAGAAAAAACAAAAGAAGTAAGATGATTAAAGTATAAACCATATACTGAATTAAAACATGAGAGAAAACTAATCTGAAAAGAAGGAGAAATGGGACTCTTTCCGCAAGATATTCCGGAACAGATACGAATGGTCAGTAATGCACTATTAAGATGTTGCACTCATGGTGATGACTGGCCCGTGTTGCACTCAAGGAATGTAAGGACTAGCCCATGCTACACTCACGGAAGGTGATGACTGGCTTTTTTTGTACTCAAGGAATAGGATGCCTGGTGGATTTTGCACTCAAGGAAGATGATGACTGGTTGTTGTCGCACTCATGGAAGGTCATCAGATGACTGGATGCTGATGCACTCAAAATTTGGTGATGAATGGTTGCTGCTTCACCCAAAGAAGGTGATGACTAGATTTTTCAATCAAGGGACTTATCTGATCGTGAAAGTTTTCCCTTCTTCCATCTTCAACAGTCAAACACACCTACCACTTCATAAATAATTCTCTGATTGACAGCCTGCGTGTTTTTGTACCATACTCTCTTCTAATTCTACTGTGAATGACTCTGAGTTCAGTCCACCTCCCTCGTCCTCTCCTACTGAGCCTATGCCATGGCCTATATATTCCTCGGGCAGGATCTTCTGTGTACTTTCTCCGCTCCAAGTGTGCAAGGCGTATAGCCCAAATGACGCGCCTTCTCGAGTTCTATGAGACTTTGCCTCTGAGCTGTCTTCGACTTCGACCCCCTTGCTCGTCTACATCGTCTCTTAAAAACCGAAAACTTTTCTTTTTCACGGAAGCAGCCTTGGTGTAGCCCATCCCTATGAAAAGAGACCGTTCTAACCTTTTTCATTATTACTCTACTGCTAACACTTCTGCTATATCCAAAGTCTTTGAAACTTTCATTCAATCTCACTTTCTCAATAAAAATTCTTTCTGATCAAGGCGCAAGGTCTTCTGATGACCATCTCTCTTTGACTCACTTCTGATCTCTCGAAGGATTATGGAGCATCTTTTCTTGTGGCCCTCGACGTCTCCGAAGCATTTGACCGGGTGTTGCGCAAGTCTTTGGTTTTTAACCTTCCCTCCTTAGGCCTTTCTGCTTCCCTCATCCTTAGGTTCCCTTCTAGTCGGTCTGCTGCAGTAATCGTTGAAGGGAGCAGTTTCCTCTTTTCATCCCATCCACAGCAGCGTCCCTCAGACTTCTGTCGTATCGCTTACTCTTCATCTTCTCTCCATAAATGACATCTCTCCAACCTACGACCCTATTGACTCTAGTGCTGGTGATTTCACTCTACACAATTCAACTTGCTTTTCGCATTCTCGTACTCTCTCTCTCTCTCTCTCTCTCTCTCTCTCTCTCTCTCTCTCTCTCTCTCTCTCTCTCTCTCTCTCTCTCTGTCTCTCTCTCTCTCTCTTTGTCTCTCTCTTGCACTGAACATATCACCTCTCTTAATTACGACCCGTGGAGCATCTCAGAATGGGAAAACAGTAACATAATTAAATTCAGGAGAGGTTAAACTCTGTTTATCTCTGTTCAGTGTCAAAGTACCCCATTTCAACCCTCTGGTAACAAAAGCATATTTGACATGACTACATCCTGCATTCTGCCCTGGAAATTCTATCAGAAAATCTATGTCCTAAAAGATGAGAATTATGTTATTCAAGCGAGTATATTTCTCGTTTCTGTAGAGGTTCTGTTCGTCCAAGTATCGAATACTGCTCTCGTGGACTGTCTGCGTGTGTTCCTGTAACCAAGGCTTGGACCAGCGACACACGTTAAGCTTTACACGAGATCTAACCATTACGATATCTCCAACTTTCTTCAGAAAGTAAAGCTGTAGAGTTCTCTTCCATTTGTCTCTCCCTCTTCTTATCTAACCATTCTACCTCTAACAGTCGGGTCTACAAATTTTTTGTTTGTTTCATCCGAGAGGTCTGTACTTGGACGTTAGTTTACTAGTAAGATATTGGAAAAAAAAATAATACAGTAAAAGATGGCAATCAGTCAGTGTTGCAGTCAAGAAAGAAGGCAACTGTTGGTGTAATTATGAAAAAATTGAGGCAGTTAGTCTGGCAGTTACACTAAGGAAGGGACGTCACTCTGCACTCAGAAGTGTATCCAGTCCAGGAACATAGGAAGACGCAACACACACACACACATACACACACACACACACACACACACACACACACACACACACACACTCACACAAGGATCTGACAGTATTCAAACCAGACCAAGAAAGGACCTCTGGTTGAGGATAATGTCACCAGAAATCGTTATAAATATCATTTATAAGACCGAAGGAAAAGTTTCTGTCTTCAAGGAAAAAAGAGGATAAGGAAGGCAGAAAATAAGGAAGACAGTACAGGAATATGAGGAAGACAATACGGAAGATAAGGAAAACAATACAGAATAAAAAGAAGACAATAAAGACGACGAAGAAAAAAGACAGAAGTCAGGAAATAGGTTAAGAAAAATGACATCCATTATGTTTCTTTTTCTCTCTCATTCCCTGTTCGTCCCACATTCCAGTTCTTCTTTATTTGGGAGTGAGAGTGAGAAAAGGACATGCTAAGTAAACGTCTGTGAATGATCGGAAGATAGAAGTGAATGGGAAGAAGACAGAGGTACAGAAGGAATTGAAGCAACAGGGAAAAATCTCAAGTGGATATAACTGACAAATCAGGAGAGAGAGGGAGAGAGAGAGAGAGAGAGAGAGAGAGAGAGAGAGAGAGAGAGAGAGAGAGAGAGAGAGAGAGAGAGAGAGAGGCGCCAGGTGTGTGTGGGCCCGCGTGACGATATGGGAAGCGATGGGGTGTGTGGCGTCCTTTCTGGTCAGCCTACGGAGGAGATAATATGATAATTAGAGTGGCCTTCCACTCCAGCGGTCCCCCCCCCCTCCCCCCACACACCCGCCCGCGTCCTCAACCTGCACCCTCAACCGGCGCGCCCTCAATCTGTACCCTTAATGGCGCGCCCCTCATCATTCGCGCCGTCAGCCTGCACCATCAACCAGCGCACCATTATCCTCCATGCCCTCAACTCGCACCCTCAACCCGCGCGCCCTCATCCTTCCTGTCATCAACCGATGCGCCACCATCTCCCGCGCCCTCATCCTTCTTGCCACCATCTCCCGCGCCCTCATCCTTCGTGCCACCATCTCCCGCGCCCTCATCCTTCGTGCCACCATCTCCCGCGCCCTCATCCTTCGTGCCACCATCTCCCGCGCCCTCATCCTTCGTTTCACCATCCGCGCCATCACCTCCAGTGTCCTAAACCAGCACCCTTATCCCCTACGGCCTCAACACCCGGCTATGAAACCTCGAAATATAACCGGACTCAAAATGCAACTGTAGATACATATATAATAAAAAGGATTGTATTGTAAGATGTTATAATGAGAACGTGAAACAAAATAAGAAAAAAAATCTGCAAAGTAAAATATGAAAAGAGAAATTGAAGAAGTTGATAAGAGAAAAGCAAGAGATTGATATACAAGAAAGAGTTGATATGATACAATGAAATAATTAGATCTATAAATTTTCCCAAATTTACGAGAATTATAACTATAAACCTTGTTACTATAGAGTGCATAAAGGAGCCGAGGTGTGTACTGCTAAAGTGAGCAATAATAAGAATAAAAATGATAACTACAATCATAAATCTTACGATGAAAGTCATTTCGAGAAATCATCAGTTCATCTTGAGCACAGTACGTACACCTCTTACTCCTTTACGTTCTCCTATAAACCACTGGCCATACCACGAACACAAGCAACAGGTAGTAAGAACAGCGATGGTGTGGATTACCCGCGCCCTGAACCATCTCCGGGGATGAAGACATCCCCAGAGATGGGGTGATAGCGGGGCCCCTGCTTGGTGTGTCTGACTGCTCCTCCCGTCACGCACCAGCCACCGGTCTCCTCCTCCTTCTCCTCCCCACCCCAACCTAACCCCGTCCCTCCCCACCTGAAACCTGAACTGATTGGCTCTCACTAATCAGATGATCGCCGTAAGGTTCTCTTGCTATGAAACCCGACGCTGTTTCTTATCTCCTCTTAATAAACTTGATTTTCAAGTATGCTAATGTCACGGAAGGCAGTTTTATTTTTCTCTGTTTAACGTGGTTGAATCTGCTCTCGTTTCCTCCAACAAATACACATCTTTTTTCCTTGTATGCTTTGCTGTTTAGGATCTCATATACGTTCTTATTGTTTGGGTTTATATATTACATGGCATCTATAGTGCTTTTTTTTTTTTGGTAATTTTCTTTATTTCTTGTGTGAGGTACACTGTATGTAACGTCTTGACCCATATATATGTGCGACGCCCCAAACCGACCGATGTCATGTTGGTTCTGTCGTTCTGGTATAGGACAAGGAATGCTTTCTCAACTCCTGTTACCCGGCCAGACACACCCTGGCCACAGCGTGACAGTTGGATGTTTCAAGCACGACCGCTGTGCCAGGGCCCTGCTCACCCACAACCTCACACTTCCTCACTTTGCCGCGTCTGACTCTGTCTGTGTGCCTCCAAGGGGGCCATCTCCAACCTTCCAGTTCCTCACCCGTGGCACTCAACAGGACACGAAGAAGAGCTTCTTTCGTTTTTCCATCATTATAGATGGTGTCTGGAGGAACGCCCTGGCTAGATGGAAGTAGATAGATGGATTCTGCCATTGCTAGCGTTGAAAACAGCTCGCCCAATGAGATAGCCTTCTAAATTACCCTGAACAGGCTTCACAAGTGGACCACCTCGAACCACGTCACCAACTTCCAAAGGAAGACCGTAGTTGAACACATAAGCCTCGCTTCTACCCTCGTCCCATACACTGTCTCACGAGACCCCCAGCCCCTGTCAGGTTACTCAGTCCACCCAACTTCACGATAATAACCTGACCGATAAACTGAGCTGGAGGGAACACCACTGCACCATCACCCAATCTTCCAGCTATCGTTTTTATATCGTTCGTTGACTCCAGACACTTGAAATTCCAGCGCTTGAACTCAAGACAATCCACTCAGGTCTCATTCTTCGCAAACTTAATGCTATCTCCCCCGCCAAGTCTTCTATCTTGTCCACCGTACAACAAGGACTGTTAGAAAAGAAAAAAGTGCTGAAAAGGGCATGCTAGATCATCCCTGGTTTCTCTTCAACCATCTAAGGTGCTCAGAACTCGTATCAACCATCACCTGGATCTCCTCTGTCAGTTTTAGAGGTCGGTGGATCATCCTGCCCCCCGTCAACTCCTGCCATCTCAGATCCCTCGTCCCTAAGTTGCATTTCAGCACAACGTCCACATCTAGCGCAGAAGAGCTCGTTCAGACCACACCAAGAACAGCCTCATCCTTACCATTGTGAACAGCGACATGATTAGTACACTACCACACCAGTGTTCGTGTACAAACTAACGAACTATTCGTGTAATCCCTTCCAATACGTTTTATATCCATACTACTTATACTGTGTGCATTTGTTATCATAATATTTTCACCTATTTTTCGGCACCGTATGAGATAAACCGCTAATCGATAAATTTGATAATAATGATAATGATAATAATAATAGTAATGAAATGATAATAATGATAATAATAATAATGATAATAATAACAATGATGATAAACATTCGTCTCGCCGTGACCTATATTACTTAGAAATACAGCCCTCCACCCCTTCCCCAAGAAAATCTTGCGAACTAAGAAATACAAGATAAGATTGAAACACAGCCCACTTTCCTGCACTCTGCTATGATCAATACTTTCCCGAACACTTGTTCGAATTTGTAAGATGTTCCTGAGCCCACTCTATCTTCCATTCGTCCGTCTATCTTAATTTTACATCCACTTGTCTTGCTGTAATTCAACTCCTAAGGCCACTGTGTTCTGCTATCTTCGTGTCTCTTTTCAAATTTCTTGTCCTCATTTCAGTCTGTGGTATTATCTTGTTCCTAATTCCAATTCTCTCGTGGTTATTTAATTTCTCTCATGGTTATTTCCCATCTCTCTAACTTACTCCCTTATGAATTCCATCCTGCTCTCTCTCTCTCTCTCTCTCTCTCTCTCTCTCTCTCTCTCTCTCTCTCTCTCTCTCTCGTCCCCCTCTTTCTCTCCCCTGTCCCTCAGTGCATCCGTCTTCCTCTTCCTCTCCCACATCCTCTCTCTTATCCCATTTTCCGCCGTACTCCTCTCATTCTGTTTCCTCCCCACCCCTCTCTCTCTCTCTTTCTCTCCCTCCCTCCCCCAACTCTCCCTCTCTCTCTCTCTCTCTCTCTCTCTCTCTCTCTCTCTCTCTCTCTCTCTCTCTCTCTCTCTCAGCCTTTCACTTGGTCGTTTCTCTCCCTCCCCCCATATCGCTGAGAAGTACTCTGTTTATCTCTCATCCCTTCTTTTATCATTCAAATTACAAGTTGGGGGAAAGGATACCCACTGTGTAAGAAGCGGGGAAAAAGATATGCACGTATGTGTACGAAAGAGGTGAGGTGGGCATATTTTTTTTTTTTTTTTGAGTAGGGTACATTCTAATGTCCAGTGTTGTTCAGTGTAACATTTTGTCAATGTTGTTCAGTGTAAATTTTTGTCCAATGCTGCTCAGTGTAACTTTTTGTCCCATGCTGCTCAGTGTAACTTTTTGTCCAATGCTGTTCAGTGTAGCTTTCTGTCCAGTGCTGTTGTGTAGCGTTCTGTCCAGTGCTGTTGTGTAGCGTTCTGTCCAGTGCTGTTCAGTGTAGCTTTTTGTCCAATGCTGCTCAGTGTAACTTTTTGTCCAATGCTGCTCAGTGTAACTTTTTGTCC
Source organism: Panulirus ornatus (assembly GCF_036320965.1). Lineage (NCBI taxonomy): Eukaryota > Metazoa > Arthropoda > Malacostraca > Decapoda > Palinuridae > Panulirus > Panulirus ornatus. The sequence goes on from NC_092225.1 coordinate 17,287,534, forward strand.
AGTGCTGCTCAGTGTAACTTTCTGTCCAGTGCTGTTCAGTGTAACGTTTTGTCCCGTACTGTTTGGTGTAAAGTTTTGTCCAATGCTGTTCACTGTAACTTTCTGTTCAGTGCTGTTCAATGTTCTGTACTGTTGAAAAGTGTTTAATGTATTAGATGGTCCTGTACTGTTCAATGTACCAGCTAACAATGACACTTATTACATGTTCTATAATAATCTGTGTTGTTCAGTGTTCGGCTCGTTTTTTCTTCCATATAGTCTATTGTATGAAATGTTCACATGCATTTCTTGTTCTCCATGTTGTTTTATGTTCTCTCTATTTCTCATTTCATATCCTATTTTTCTCTGATGCTTCTCTCTTACTACTTTACTCTTTCCAAAGAGACTCTAACTGCTAATCTAATTCTATCAACTGGTACTCTAAAACATAACTGCACACACACACACACACTCACACACACACAAAAGGAAGCAGTAAACACCTCTGCGAGTGTTGATCAAATTGCTGGAGTGAAGGCGACGATGACTTAATCATGAGTGAGAGGAAAAAAAAAATGAAGAGATGATGGTTCACGAAAAGGAGACGAATAAAGTCATGAGAAATCACATGGCGACGACCCACGAAGTGAGTGATGATAAATGAGAACGAAACTCTATGCAACACCACGAAGGCACCAGCAAAACCTGAAGATGGTTAACCATGTTAAGTTAGCCAAGGAAAACGGTCTTCTATGAAGACCAACCTGACCCCATCATCTAGCCAAGGAAAACGGTCCTCTATGAAGACCAAACTGACCCCATCATCTAGCCAAGGAAAACGGTCCTCTATGAAGACCAAACTGACCCCATCATCTAGCCAAGGAAAACGGTCTTCTATGAAGACCAACCTGACCCCATCATCTAGCCAAGGAAAACGGTCCTCTATGAAGACCAACCTGACCCCATCATCTATACCCCATCATCTAAGAGTGATATCTCGAGAAGTAATCCACAAGTTGGTGTGACGAACATTGATATAACTAAGACTGGAAGACGAACTAACACTCAAAACTAAATGCCGTTAGTACGAAGCAAGATAGATATCCATAACTGATGATTAATCAGCCTTGAATTCGCCATCATTATACTTGACACACTGTGCCAGCAGTCTCCCCTGCACGTTGTCTAACTGGGGAGTTCACAGGTATAGTCAGTCTTAAGTCTGCTATGGATGAGTAAACCTTAATATCCATCAACGGGAATGGAAAGATTTTATTCAGTCTTTCCATTATGAGCTACCTCACAAGTGCTATTGTGAGAATTTATGTATTGTGGATGATTATAAAGGTAGACTTGTGCTGTCTTTTTATTCAAATAGGCTGCCAATAGTATCTGAGGAGTTCAAAACTATCTCCCAATGAAGTGGTGTAATTCAATCTAATAAAATGGGATAATTTGGGTTATCATTCCATCATCATTCATTATTCACTGACAGAATAAGAAGAGAAGTGTGTTTTCTCAGGAAATGCCTTAAAAACCGGTTTATTACTGAAGGAAGAAAATAAAGCAAGAAGAGAATAAGAAATGATAAAGATAACATCAGCTAGATATCTCTCGTGAGCTTCGTTCCACCGCCACGCCCGCTCCATCTCCCGGGTCCAAATGTAAACAAAGATCAGCTGTGTTGTTCCCTAACCGTGAGGACCCGCGTGGATCAGCGGATGTAGTGGCAGCAGCAACACCATATTTCCCCTACCTCCTCCTATACGTCCCATCGAATTCTGGGTCACAGGGGCAACCTTACGCTGTCGTAAAACTAGCTGGCGTCGGTTTAAGGGATGTTCGGGTAAGCGAAGTACGACATGGGTGTACAGTGGGGTGCGTCGCTGGTGATGCGCGAAAAGGTCCTGATGTTTATCGGCGAAATTGTCCGCTTGAGGTGTAGATACGACGCTTCGGGTGAATATCGTGCCGGCCGTCAAACTCTGGGCAAGATTGATTCGCCATTAAGGACGGCAATCTGCGTAACTAATGTGGTGATGGAGATGATGGCCCCCAAGAACGCTATAAATACTCATCATTTGGCTTACTTTACATAGCCTTATCTGATGGCCGGCCGGCCCAGGATCTGATGTCAGGGATCGTTTTATGCAATTTCATTCCTGCGGCAACGCAAGGGATAACGGAGGTGTGAACCATTCGACCCCTGACCCCGGATTGCGTGGTCAAATACTCGCCTCCAACGGGGTCACACCGGTGTTGGAGAAGTGCTGTTTTACGTCTCTTTGGAGATTTTTTTTGTTTATAAGTGATGAGCCATGGTCGCGGCTCTTCCCTCCCTCCACCCGTCAAGACTTCAAGTTCTTTAAGTCTTTCATTGGCGCTGACTTGAGACATGACGTGGGTGTGCCGCCTGGGAGACATTCAAGTTTTCTAAGAGTGACGGTTTTTGGGAAAGTCTTGATTCAAACTTTGATTAAATCCGTAGATGTCACTTACTGCGTTATATATATATATATATATATGTATATATATATGTATATATATATATATATATATATATATATATATATATATATATATATATATATATATATATATATATATATATATATATTCAAACGTTTTTCCAGTTTCGCGAGGCAGTGGCAGGAACAAACGAAAAACGCGTCATTTGCACATATCCACTTTCTGTCATACACGTTGAATGTAATAAAAACAGGGCCTACCGCCCACAGCCAAGACCCGCAGTCTACCCTTTGGCATACTTTGCCTTCATAAACAGCCACCCCATATGCCACATCGCTCGAATTCATCTCATCCAATTCACGCATTTCGCCCTCTTGAATGTTCAGGTTAAGACGCCCCACGGCTTTCTTTACTTCATCCCTCTATCTTTTTCTCAGTATCCTCCTTCCCTTTCCTCCCTCCGCTTCTGACATATAGATCTTCTATGTCACTCCTTCTTCGCTCATCCTCTCCATATGCCCGAATCATTTCAGCACATGGTGTTCAGGCCTCTGAATAAAACTGCTTTCAATATCAAACCTCTGCCATTCTTTTATACGATCAACCTGACTCACACCATATATCGTGCGCAAGCACTTCATTTCCGACACATCCACAGCTCCTCCTATCTTCTGCGATTAAGCCTAATCTTTGCTGACGTCTACATGTGACATGTAGAAATCCAGGTCCTGCAGGACAGCGCCATCCGTTTGACTAAGTATTGCTCATATGCTGACGATATCTATGTCCTCGTAAGGAACGTATAGCACTTTGAGAAAGAACAAAAGGCTCTGAAATACACTCCCAAACTCCCTTCCATTCAGTACTGTCTGAGACTGCTATAATGTTCAAAGAACGTCACTTTCACCAATATTTCTCAATATTCTTATCGCTCTCGGTCATCGATCCAGAGATGGTTTCTAGTCCCCTCACTCGGTAATAATCACGTCGATATTATCTTTCGTATAAAACTAAGACGGAAAATATCGTCCACTGAGGCGTCGTTACACACCATTCTTCACGAGCAGTTGTGAGCGTGTGGCCACACATACCCTGGCTGGCCGTGCGGGGCCCGCTACACAGGTAAGGAGTAGATTACATAGCAATTTGTGATGGTGTGTCACCCTTGGAGTAATGTTTCCGTCACAGGTAATTAGCATATCATGACCCCCCCCTCCTCCTCTCAGGCGCTGTGACCTCCTCCTCCTCCTCCTCCTCCTTGGGCTGGGGGAGGTCACTTCCCGCCGTGGACACTCCCACGCTCGTATGGATGGAGAGGGAGGGACGGAGGGAAGGGTGGGGTTCGGGTTATGGCTGGGGTGGAGGTAGTGAGGAAGGTATACCTTTATCTCTCTTGCCTCTCGACCAGAAAAAATATGTTCAGCTTTTTCGACCTGGACCTCAATCGCTCTACACAAACACACAATTCTTTCATGTAATTCTTTTTGCACACTGACCGTAGGCACTCTCTTCTATATTGATATAAGCGTATGGTCTTTAGGAATATCAGTATATATCTATAATTCCTTCGGTAATCAACTCTTTTTTTCCTAGTGTCTCTCAACCTGTTAACATAAATCGTTTGCTAACAACAACAGTGTCATTAAGCGTTGATGTTAATTGGCTTAATTCGTTAACTCCCTTGCGCTAAAAACGTCCTTCGTTAGTAATTGGCTTGACGCGAAAGTTCTCTCAAACTTAGATGTTCGTTTTGATACTAGCTAGTTTCATCATTGAAGTCCCTTGTAGAAGTGATTTTAAGCCTCGTTACAATGGTATGATCTGGTAGTTTAACTGGACCACACTGGGAATAAGATCAAATAGAAGGACTGCAGAAAGACGTATGCTCCCTTCCCTCCACCACCAGCTCATGTGTCAAGTGGTGGAAGGTGTGGAGGGCCATCGATCAATTTGCCTTTCTCCTCAACTTTGCTCCCAAGACGTGTTGTGTTTTAGACACTGCTGCCGGGAGAGAGAGAGAGAGAGAGAGAGAGAGAGAGAGAGAGAGAGAGAGAGAGAGAGAGAGAGAGAGAGAGAGAGAGAGATTTCGACTCTTTGTCAGGGTTTTCTGAATAAGCCTTAACCTAGATTCAACTTTCCGACACTTCTCGGCTGATTACATAGTTCCCTGGATTGCTGGCACATAACCGCTAAACGTATCACTGGATTTGGGTAAAGCGTTTGGAATCTTACGCCAGTTAACGTACGTTGTATTGTGCTGTCACTATACGACCTGGGGCACAAATCTGATGTCTGAATTCCTCGTTGCTCTGCAGTGCCATGGTAACGTTTTCTCACCTAAAACCTTTTTCACAAAGACTCCTGATCAATGTGAAATCATCCGAACATTCATTTAAATGGTGCCTGAACCTTTCACGGAAAGAATCGGATACAGTCAAAGAAATGTTTACCATTTCTTTCATGACAAAATCAAATCAGTTGTAATGGAGTATATAAGATCACAGATTTTAAGCTACAGTTGTAACCCATTATCTTTTCCTGAGCACAGATTGTTCATCATCTTCAAACGACTCTTGACCCTCGCCTTCCTTAACCTCACAGGCACAAAATATCACTTCCATTTCAATCTTGAACGACCACAGTCGTCAAGGACTTCAAAGCCCAAACGACCCAAATAAAGCGACTTGTAAATGAGAGAAGAGTAATAATGAAGTTCTACTGTGGTGTGAGAAAATTATTCGGACATCACGCAAGAGATGAGAAGATAACTGTGATTTATGCGAGTGAATGCAAACACAAAGGATAAGAATTTCAATGCTTACGATGGCCACTTCCAGTGACACGTCCAGAACAGGAGGGGAATGTAAGCCAGGCACAAACGAAACGAACAAAGCCAGAAGGTAATTTCCTCTTCCGGTTATTTGAGCTTCATTGCAGATCAAATACCCGGGATCAAATGTACCCTCAGATCAGGCGTCCACTTTACAGTGCACTCGAACCGAAGACGCCAGCTATGTCACGTCTAGACGAGCAGTGAGGAAGGAAGTGGAGGTCGCCAGCTTCTTACCGTGGTGTACGGTAGGCAGGTCATACCTTTTACAGTAACTGCCCCGTCCGGGACCTGCCCTTACAATAGGGGGGTCAAATCCAGGCTTAAGGGGACGGCGGTCATGGCAAGATCACAGTGTATACTTACTTTAGATGTACACACACACACACACACACACACACACACACACACGTATAAAGGCCATATACATAAATACAACTCTAAGATAACTGCAGACACAAGACTGTGATGGTCACCTACACAAGGTGAAGTGTTGACTACTCCCACAAAAGACAGAATTGATTCGAGCAATAATTGCCAAGTGGGTCTTTAAACTGCAATTCTTGATTTTGCAGGAGAGGGGGTGTGTATATTCTAGTACCATATTAATACATTACCGAGTTATCGTATCATTGCATTATTGCATTTTGAATTATTCTTCCACTGAATGTTATGTCACATACATTCCAATTACTAATGGATATTTTCCGTTTGAAAGGTAACATTAAACTGCAAAAAAAGTCTGATTATACATCAAAGCGTCCGATGTGGACATCAAATTTCGTTAGAGGACATCAATCATCTTAAACCGTGTATATGAATTATTAGCTTTGAATCTTCTAAGCTCTTCATATGAATATCACAGATCATGATAGATAACTTATCCACTTCTACGCTTCTCTGACTGCGATCATTAGAGTTTCACAAAGTACCACAAAAGTAAAACATATATTTTCGTAGTGGCGGGAAAACAAGCTCAACAAATTTCTGCCTGATTTGAGATCCACTTTCTTTTCGAAGCGCCTCGAAAATAGTCGAAACGCTCTAACCAAGAGTTAAGTGGCCTTCCGTCTGATATTTAGCGAGCTAGAACGGAGGATTTTGGCCACACTGTTTCCAAGAGAGTCAGGTGGTAGCTCTGGTTGTAGTAAGTGAATTTTGGACGTGAAGACAAAATCTGCACTATACCTTCCGAGCTTTTACTTTTGTTCATGAGGAATCGAATTAGGTGAATCATTAAACGTTGAGACGAGATTAGTGTAGATGCAAGAACTACAATAAACCTCTGAACTTTAGGTAGGAATGACTCTTGTTTTGTTCTTGAATATTACCCTATTCTCATTCATTCTATCAATTTCTTAATGACTGAATGAATTTGGAGAGTCTAAGGTTTCTCTCTGCCATAGTTCGGGCTGAACCTTAGATATCTGGGAGTCATAAGGCTCTTCCAGTCATTACATTTTCAATGGTCTGTGTCTCTCAACGTAATGTCTGGGTTAGCAGACAAAAATTCCAGAAGTGGTTTGCGAGTTACGAGTGTTGATGGTTCGGCACGGTAGTGACCACACAGTCCCACCACAGTGATCCAAGTATTATTCAACTTAAAGACGGCGGTATCCACCCCATAGAGTTCACACATAATGTAATGGTCATATCCCTAGACAGTAATGACCCTAAACCCAGTGGAGTGATGTTGCACATGGTAGTAATGACAACAAACACACACACAACGGGGTTCTAAACATATACAAATAGAACTGTATCGACAATATGCACACTGAACTGGCTAACCAAAGACACCCACATACGGGTAGTAATGACCTCACTCAAAAGGACAGTCATAACCCATCATACAGACAGACAACAATGACACGCCTCACACGGGAAATGAAGAACCCCAAGCAACACTGACCACACGCAAAATACCTTACCAGATGAATCATTTATTTTGCTTGAGCAAGAACTCTTCCTCACACCACAGAAATGTACAGTCCCCTAAGAAAAGCCCGAGATCTGTCTCATATAAGTTCAAAATGTCTCATATAAGTTCAAAATGACCTTTTAAAAGCCTCGAACTTTCCAGTGACAAAATAAAGATAAATGTAAGCATGATATAAAAAAAAGAATCATAATAGAAATAAGAAAGGTTCTAGGCTGTTTGTATCATGCTTGTATGACTTTGTACTAATAGATAATTTCCTTGATATCCTAAATCAAAGCAGCAACAAGCACTCCCGTCGCGCAAGACATTGTCCCGAGGCTCCAGTCACCAACGAAATTACGAAAGAACCCCTATAAGTAAGGCCAGATGAGGCCTCTTATTACGGGCGATAAAACAAACGTTGACTCTCGCCTCCAGCCGCCATAAACAATCGAAACAAAAAGCTAATGATGGATAGAACGCGTGAATTAAGCTCCGAAAGTTAACACATTTGATTTTTGCTTTTTAGCTAGGCTATCAGGGCCAAATTGTGCCACACCATCCTGTGAGCGGTAGCGCAAAAAGGATTACAAAATCCCACATAGATTCTTTGTCAGAACCTAGAAGCCAGATGATTATGACAGATTGTTACAAGTTGCTACATCAGATAGTCTTTCATATAGTAATCCTGTCTACCTGATGCAAAAGGAAAAAGTGGATACAATCTCAAAATTTTTAGGTTCATTCAACGGTGCTGAGCTATTCTTACAGGGTTTCCTTGGCCCTATCCACAGAGGGTTGGATTCTTTCTCAAAAACTAAGGAATAGTGCCACAGTGTATGCACATTTTTCTGGCCCTAAGCTGGCACGGCATTCACGACAGTTAGAGAGGATAAACAATCAGTTATAACTAAATTGTCTACAGTTGAGGTTTTTTGTCAATAAGAATGGTAATGATAATAATGATAATGATAACAGTGATAGTAAAAGTGCTACTACTACTACTACTACTACTACTACTACTACTACTACTACTACTACTATTTCTCGGTTTCTCTTCCTGTACAGAGAGGGTACAATAACCCCTGAAAAATGTACGAGAGTTAGAGCGCCCTCGGCTCAATAGACTTGACACAGGAGAATGGATTAATCAATACGGAATTCAAGGAGTTGTTTGTGTGCCGCGGGAGACACCGTTTGACACCACAACTCAGACATTTTTCCCCACCGCCACTATCACTGGTCGACAACCGCATCCATTTTATTCAGCGACCTGGTAAACAATGGTTATTTACAAAGCAAACAGAATATTACAACGCTCCGTGTGATATTAAGTTTAAAGGCGTGGAGGAGGAGGAGGAGGGGCAAGTCTGATAATCCCAATTTAAGATACTTTATATAAACAAATTAGATACGATATTGACAAGTGGGAGGGGAATGCAAAACAAAGTTCTTGCCATCTCCCTCACTCAAAATGACACAAATATATCTATTGAAATGCAATATATTCGAACACTAGTTATGACTACTATTCCTCATAACAACTGAAATTGGTTACTCTATCTAGATATGTTTGTATAGTGTCGTGAAATCTATCAAGAATAAATTTCAACCAAAAAGAATACGAGTCATTGATATATCTACTTCAGGTACTTTCTTTGAACTGAATTTGGTACTGACGACAATAATCCCTAGGATCGGCGTTATGCGCTGTCTAACCAACTTCTTCATGTTTAAGTTCGGTCTTGAATAACCAAAATAGGAACATAGAAGAAAGAAATAAAACCAGCCAACAAAAAAAAACAAAAAAAGGATATTGGGAGACAGAAAAAAAAAAACTGGTATAAAGCTAACACTCTTGATTTAGTCATCGAATCTCAGCGTGATATGACAGTCCACTGCGAGACGCACTTTCCTCTTGAAGGCAAATAACATGTTTATGGGTGAGATCTTTCGCTCGAAAGAGATTCACAGTCTTGATAACCACAACCACAACACCATTCACCTTCAGAGATTTACTACACGACGCTTCTTTCGTGCAAATTGCTTTGGAAGTTAGACTAAAAACTGATGGATGTGGATGAAAGTAAATTTTCCTTAAGAATTTTGGCACCAGCTCCAACTGACCAATTCACCCGCCACCAGTCGTGGTCCGTCTGTGGCCAGAGCCTCAGGCTGCGTCCAGTTCACACCTAATCTGCTCTCACACTTCTCACCAAACTGTTGACGAGGCCTCATTCATCAGCTCTTGTTGTGGCAATGATCAGAACCAGATCTACAAATTATTCCATCGTGTGTGTCAAGTACACCTGTACTTTTTCATCAGCTAGAGCCAAAAATGCAAGATAGAATACAATTCTGTCCAAGGGTTAACTGGTCAGGTTTTCAAGTAAACGATCGAGTTTCTCTGCCACTGGGTGTCGTCTGGAGAGGCTTATATTTGCACAAGAATACCCGCATATCTGGACATATCATTCCTTCAGGCTTTAGCAGACACGTCTACGGAAAGTCTCATCCTGAAAATGGTTTCCATGACAGAGATGTCCAATTCATGAGCAGATATGTACAGTCGCTTGCCTTTGAGTTAATTAAGCCTCGTTTGATGAGGATATAATTCTGGAAATTTGCTTTTCAGTTAACGTTTTAGTAAATCTATCCAGTTTCTCGCCATAGTTAGTTTCACAGCGTCGCCAAATGTTGTAGTTATTCGCAATACTTGCCTGATGTTTGCAGCAGATTACATCAGTTGGTTTTCAACTAAGAAAGATATTTTCGCTACTTTTTTCACATTTTCTCCATTTTCTTCTTTATCCCATATGGCTCTCTTCGTCTATTATTCTCTTCTACCTTCTTGTTACTGCGTTCAACCCTTTCTTGCGTGACTCACAACCTCCTCGCATAATTCACAACCTTTTTGCACGATTCACAACTTATTGTTTTTTTTCGCACGATTCATGGCTTGTACGTGTGACTGACAGTTTCTTCTATGATCTATAGCTTCCTTGCACGATTCGTGGCTTTTTTTGAATGGCTGACTAATTTCTCGTGCGATTCACTGCTTCCTTTTACGATTTAAGACTCCATTGCACGATTCACAGCTTTCTTGAACGATTTACAAGTTTCACTCGTGTGATTCATAGCTTCCTTTTATGCTTCAAGAATTTCTTGCATGATTCATAACGTTCCTGCATCATTCACAAACTTCCCGCGTAATTCGCATCATCTTCGCGAGATTCACTCATGTCTCCTTCGTCATTTCCAGTTTTCACAGTTTCTTCGCTCAGCACCCGTGCTCAGCAAACCAGTGCCAAATGGAAGATGTGGTTTCCATCGGCAGATCCAATCCCTTAAACACCCTCTCTAGCGAAGAGGACTGGTGTCTAACACCATTCGTCCACTGAATAGTCTTAGTCATAAAATCGAGGTGATTGGGACTGAAGGTCCGGTGGGTATCGATAAGCTAATCGGATATTCCCTAATCTTATGATTAGACAGAAATCGTGAACGGAAAATCTCTTGGGGATTTGTGTGGTTCGAACTTAAGCGCCCAGGAAGGAACTGCGGTGGTCGGAAATATCCACCTTGGGGGAACAACACTCCCCTTTACTTTCTCGTTGAACTTTTTCTTTTATACCATAGCAACAACACTCCAACCCGTCTATTATGACGGCATATGGACTCGCTTCCTTAATATTTATACTTCTAGGGTTTATAAGCCGATATCTTCCACCAGGAACTCGTAAACCCTGTGTTTTATGACGACATTATGGGCTGGACACATCAATAAACCTGACGAGTGTCGGGGGTGAAATTCCACTTATGCCGCTTGTAGCTTGTATATAACAAGCTGCGTTACAACATAAATAGCGGTGACAGGAAGTTTATGGCGAGGGAGCGTTGCGAGGGAGGATAGTCAGTCATTTCGCCGCGAAGAATTGTGGCGGAAGTACACGACAAGACGACAATGGGAGCCAGAGAATGGATATGGTGTCAGACTTTCATATTCCGTTGTGATGGTCGTCGATATAGAGGAACGTTGTGGAATTAATGTAGTCTGTTCCTTGCGTCTGTTGAACACCTTCGTCACGAAGGGCAAGGCTTTGAACACGAAGGTACGGCCCTTGTGCGCACCGGCACGGTTTCTGGGTATGGTGGTGTAGCCTTTGTCTATTTGTTATCTAACCTTACCGACAAGGTTTAGGTCAAAAGGTGACGACGCTGTCATATCCAAAGGTCGTATCTCGTACTGAAAGGGTCGTAGCGCCGTGCTGAAGGGGTCGTACTGTCGTGCTCAAGAGTTCATAATATCGTATTCAAAGGTTTAAGATATAATAAATATCTTCACTGTGAATTCACTTTACCTACAGCTATTTAATCGACACTACTTTAATATGCTAATGTTTTCCGGTACTTCCACTTCAGGTAAGTTCCACATCTAATAAGGTATGAATAATATATGCTCGGCCGAGGTGCTCACTCACGCCTGGCCATGAAGAACCCCGACCAAGGTGCTCACCCTCGCCATGTGATAATCTTAGCGAAACATTTCTTTGACCTTTGACCTCTGACCTTTTCACCTCAAGACCACAGCAAGTGTGACCTTAACACATGGCTTCATTTTGTGGGCATATTAGAATTCATTTCGTTCAGTCAGAGCAATATCCTCATATTAAGTCAACAGACATCCCACACAAAGCATCGCCATAGAACTGTCTCGACTTCTAAAAATAATACGCAAAGTAGCGAATACATTCTTTTAGGGCTTCCTAATTTTTCTGGCACCTGTTTATGAGAGAATATAAAATCTACCTGACCCTAATCTTAACATAACTTACTACGTACCGTTGCACAACACAGAATAACTCCTACTCTATGGCTCCATAGAAAAAGCGAAACTACTCATGATGAGTGTGAGGTGCTACCTCGTAGGTACACGAGGCTCATGATGATTGTGGCAATAGAAGCTGCTATAGGGTCGTAAGGGATACGGAATTATGGTTAGGAATAGAATTATAAGAGAAACAAATGAGGGAACATTTACAGGGATGTTGGAGTGGTATTGAAGTGGTGGGAAGTGTCGAGGGACTGTTGAAGATGGAGGAAGGAGAGTTATGTGTTAAAAGATTTTTTTTTGTCATTCCTCATCATTGTATGTCGATGTTTTCAGTCACTAGCAGAGGTTCTCATCGAGGTCTGAGTACAGGAGACGAGACAGATGGCAACATACGGGTCCAGACGAGCTAAAAATGCAGCCATCTGTCTAAATTTCTCGTACAGTTTTCTGTACTCAGACCTCGATGAGAAGTTTTGACTAAAGCACTCAACATAAAAGTAAATTGACGTACTGGAGGTGTTGGAGATATGCCAAGGTTTTGCACTGGTGTTGAAGGAATATATTATGTGAAGGTTGATAACATGCTTAAGTGTTGTATAAGTGTCGGAATTATTCAGCCATTGCTGCGGAGCATAGAATCCTGTAGATACTTTGCTGGAATACTATTGGTGGAGTTTAGAAGTGTTCCAGGATTCTAGAAGTGATCAAAAAGTTCTTTAAAAAGGAATGAGTTGTAGAAATGCTGGAGGAATCTCAGAAATGTACTATAGGGCCGTAAGGGTGCTTGGCGCGTTTAAGTGTTGGAGGAACGCTCACAATGAGTCGATGAATTGCAAAAGTGTTTGAGAAACATTTGAAAGGTTAGCGGTGCGCTAGAGTTTTCCGTGAGCGTTCAAGACATGTACAGGATTTGCAAAAGTTTAGACCAAATGTTACGGGAATCTTGATATAGTATTTGACGAGTGCTGAAGAAGCTGAGTAAGATGTAAAATGCTAGTACTGTGTTAAAAGGAAGTTGCGACGGCAATGTTGCTAAGAGGTTGTTAAAGCACTGCGGTGTACGTACAGAAGCGCTAAGGGAGTTTTGGAAAAGGTATATCTTGGTGATATGCTAATTCAGTTCGTGGATATAAAGTCGGACTAAATCTGGATAAATTGAAAGACTAATGGTGAACACCTGAAAGACTTTTGAGAAACGTATGTTAAGATACCAAGTTAGTTTGTGGAGCAGCGTCTCATTGTGTTAGCTGATAATTGAAGAAGTGGTGAGGTATGATACTGAACTGGGCGAGCCGTGTTCGAGAAGCATTATTTCGGCTTTGGGCAGCCAGGAGAAGGTGTGAAGAGATTTTGGCAATAAGTTTAATGAATGTCAAAAACTACCAAAGAAGTGCTGGAGAAGAAGTGAAGCACAGTCAACTCTTTTAAAGAAAATAAAGTGGAAGACTCGATAAAGAAAAGTTCTTGTGGGAAATTGTGTGTTGTGTAGTTGAGTGCGAGGGTATGAGTGTGTGTTGAAGTGCGTTTACCGTAATGTGTGTGAGTGTGTGTATACCATTTTTTTGCTCCTTGTGTAATACTGGAAGAAAGAATCACTCTCGACAATCGTCTTGTTCGAGGAACTTTGAACTGGCTGCCATATCGGAGATAATAAACACACTTCCCCCTTCGCCCCCTTTTTTTTTTTCTTTCTCATCTGCTGTAAGGCAGCCTTGAAGTTCGTGTGGTGGAGAACACCAATGGTATTTCCGCCGGCGCGTCAGTGCAAGATGGTTGTTGCTGTACGACGTTGCTGCAACTCAGGAGGCGTGGCCTCCATGAATCACTCTGTAATTTGACCTTAAAAGACATACGTACGACATGGGAAGTGAAGGTACGTGTGTGTGTGTGTGTGTGTGTGTGTGTGTGTGTGTGTGGTAGAGGAGGAGAGGAAAGCGTGTGTCTGCTGGCATAGGGTGTCTATATGTAAGGAAGAGGAGGATCAAGAAGAGGAGGAAGGGCTTTGTTTTCTAGTATGTGTGTTTGGAGGTATATTCCTCTCTTCGTCTGGGTGATTATGTCCCTCTGACAGAGCAAAGTTAAGCCTGCGGGCGCGCTTGTACACGACTGTGTAATTAATTCTAACAAGGGACGAGGCTAAGGCCACCAGAACATTAATAATCCCCGGTAAAGTGCATCTCGACAGCAATTACTGTTCCCTCCAGTTGACGTCTTCATCCAGGCCAGTCTGGCAGGTGCTTATTTTCCGCCTCTCTTCATCGTAAACCTCCCCCAACGGCTCGATAATTTCATTCTGTCTCTGCATAATCTGCAACGTATCGGACCATCCTGTCGCAAACAGAACGTTCCCCCGCGACACGTCTTGTGGTTGTTTCGTGTTCCTTCGCAATACGAGAGTTCCCGAAGGAAAAGGAGTTGAACTACGTGGCTGTCATCGGCAATCTCGCCATTTAGGTGTCACTTTAGGCTGGTCCCTACTTATTTACCAACACGCTCTTGCCTCATTACCCATCCCTGCCAGCGTTAATGAAGGGATAATTACCGCGTTAAACCACTACCCGTAATCAACCTGAGTTTCTTTTAACGCCTATTGTATGTAATGTATATGCATATAAGTCCATGTAGGAATACATCTTAATGAACTTTTTTGCTTTTTAGTTTAATTTGATGCGGATGGAATGATAACATGAGAATGTGGTCGCTGACAACCATAACGGCAGCTCACAACACCAGTCTACCAAGATCACAACATGTCTACCAGGACCCACTACATGTCTACCAAGACCCACAACATGTCTACCAAGACCCACAACATGTCTACCAGGACCCGCGACCTAATCTACCAAGACCTGTTACCCCTCCGTCTACCAGGGCCACTATCTGTCTACGGTATGGAATATAGTAAGACGTATGACAATTTCCTCCACATCATTAAGAAAGGAAAACACCAGAGCATCCAAACCCGCGCCAATCTGTATGGAAAGACTTCAGGCACTCCGTATGGCGTATGCTGCCATCTTCCCCACACAGGAGACATCAGCTTTGGGAATATGGGATGTCACTGCCATGTGACAGGAATCTAGCTGATCAAAGAAAGTCATAAAGTGGTTTGTAGAGTCGGGAGACCCGTAGGTGTGAGGGATGAAGAAACGAGTGAAAACTTGAGAGACGTTTCTTCGACCTGGTGCGAAAGACGTGTTGGTGCTGGAGAGAGAGAGAGAGAGAGAGAGAGAGAGAGAGAGAGAGAGAGAGAGAGAGAGAGAGAGAGAGAGAGAGAGAGAGAGAGAGAGAGAGAGCCGGAATCGTGAGTGAAGGTTGTTGTTGGAGATGATGTGGAAGGGATTAATGGAAATGTCATCATCACACAGCTGAATTCACCTGTCTTACCAGGACCTGTGGGTGGTGCTCCCTGTCTACCAGAGTCTTTGGGAGGAGCTATCCGTCTATCTTACCAGGACCTGTGGGTGGTGCTACCTGTCTGGCCGAATCTGCAGGTAGAGCTCGCTACCTGTCTGTCTGTGGAGGGTACCTGACCTGTGGGTGACGATACCAGGAGACCAGGACCTGTGGGTAGTGTGATCTGTCTCCCTTGAGGGAAGAGGAGGAGGAGGAGGTGTGGGGGAACATCCTCCACCTGCCCACGACCACTCAGCACATTTTTCGTTAATTTGATGACGCTGATAATGTGTGTGTGGGGGGGAGGGGGAGGGGCTAGGGCTGAAGGGGTTTTAATTGGTGTTTAGGTAAGCGCCGGTCACGGCCGGAAGAGAGAGAGAGAGAGAGAGAGAGAGAGAGAGAGAGAGAGAGAGAGAGAGAGAGAGAGAGAGAGAGAGAGAGTCCTTTGGCCCAAGTCTACATTATCTGTCCATAACTTCCTTCTGTCCATTCTTATTTCTAAAATCATGCTGTACTTCTGTGTAGTATACTTTATCGGATGCCTTATAAAAGTGTAACTATACTAAGTCAGAGGATACTGTTAGAGTCCGATTTCATACATAACACTGAACAACTCAAATGAAGTTGTTAATGAAGATGTGTTGTGGGTGCCATGCTGGTTGTTCGATAGTCATTTCATTATCTAAAAAATTTTACAATAGTGTCTCATTATCTTTATCCATATTTTACTTAGAACTGACACAACGCTCACTGGGCGCCATTTGAATCACGTTTATCTCGTTTTCTAATACAGTTGTATCATTTGCCAATTCCAGTCTTTAGGTATCGTTTCTTGTGTTAGTGATTTGTTAAGTACCTTGGTTATGATAGGAATTGTCATCTTCTATCTAACCTCCCTTAAAGATCTTAGGGATAGAATATCAGACTCAGTCGATATTTTGGGTTTTGTTTTTGTATTGCACTGATCCAGTTATATAACTGTGCTACATAACTCTTGATCTCCATTACTTTTAATCCTCCATCGTGCTCAAGGGTCGTCGTATCATCGTGCTAGATGTCCTGCTGTCGTTTTCGAGGGCCACAACGTCGTGCTTAAGGCGTTAAAGTGATCCTTCAAATGGCTGATGTTAACGGCTTGTCGTGGAGACAAAACTGTTCTGACGGGGATGTAAACGCCTCACAGTCCCTCCAGCCACACAAGGGGACTAATGTAGCCTTAAAATGCCCATTACTGCGCAAGAGAATGACCGTAATGGGATGGAGAGATGGCAGAAGAATGGCCGTGGTCTCGGGGGTAGATGGAGTCCCGAGGGAGCGATGATGCCCCGAAAAGGCGAGACATTAGACGTAATTGTGTCGGCCTGGAGTCACCTCGAGGCTGTGGACCTGTCAGGCTGTCTGGATAACGCTAAGGGGTTTCCACGCGGCGGTGGTGGATGGAGAACTGGTGGAGACGATGGTGGTGGTGGTGGAGTGGGAACTGGTGGAGAAGACGATGGTGGTGGTAGTGTTGGTTAGTGGGAGAGCAGGGTTGGCTGGTGTTGGAATACAATGCTTGTGGAGTGGGAACTGGTGGAGAAGACGATGGTGGTGGTAGTGTTGGTTAGTGGGAGAGCAGGGTTGGCTGGTGTTGGGATACAATGCTTGTAGTGATGCGAAGGCAACGGGGCTGATGATGAATGGTAAGGGCTACGGTGCTTGAGAAAGTGGCATTGGTGAGGGATAGGATGAGGGCAATGCTCTTAAACCCTACGTTAACGTTAGCATAGACATTCCAACCTCCCGTTAAAAATAGGCTATTGAGTAGGTTATTTATTTCTGACACTTGCCTGACCCATAAACTGAACTAGTGAAGCATTAGGACACATTTACACATTTAGGTCTTGGATGTCAACATTTTGATCTGTCGCTAGAGCTTTGTGAAAACATGTGAGTTGGAAAGGTACCGATGATAGGATACATGGATCACAGCTTAACTGATAGCGTGATTTTCTGTTCTCAGACTATCTTATTCGCCAGACACCAGGCAGACTTGAATATCAGTCAGTCGCCGGCCTCCAACTCAATCTTCTCCATTCGTTCCTGTCTTCGTATTCTCCAGTTTCTTCAACTTCCTCCAGTGTCTTCCCCTCTTCTTTCAAGGACGTTCTTCATGTCCTCAACCCACCTCATTCTAGAACGCCCTGCTGGACAGGGGTCCAGTTCAAATACTTCTTCGTATATGTCGTGTCTTTCATTTCCCGTTCATTGCTGCACCACATTACCTTGATCTTTTCGATTATTTCTGATAAAGGTGTAACTTTTCAATCTTTTCTAATCTTGGTGTTTCTCATCTTATCCATCCTCAAGACTTCACCTCTTAGTGACAGTCCTCTCATTCCAGCAGCCTGGATCTGTTGTATGATCTGAACCCGAGACATTATTTCGGTCTATGTGTGGACATATGAGAACAAAGGGAAGGTACACCAGGCAGTGATATAACTCCAGTTCCATGTCTGTGAAACATCAGCCTATCAATGGCTCTGTTACAATGGTTATGCATCGCAGAGGGAAGTACGTTGACGGAGGGACACCTCCCTCCAGTCGCTCGTCTATATAGACCAACTCTTGAGTTTGTCAGTCCCAGTTCTCTGTGTTCTTTCACGTTCACTTTCTACCTTTTTTCGTGGATATTCATATTGCATCTGGTCACCCATACACACGCCAAAGCACCTGCGGTAACCGGAACCAGACTATGGGTCGTAAGCTCTCCTCGGCTCTGGGAGTGGTGGTGGGCATTTTACAGGCATTTACAAGTAATTCCTCTGGTCCCGGCGTCCCTCATTACACCATTAGCGCGGTAGGGAGGGTGTAAATCGCCTTTCCAACCCCTCAAAAACTCAAGGTCCTGGCGGTCAGGATTCCACGCAGTCTCACTCCAAGTTAACGCCAGGGAGACGTGAGGTGGTATCCCAGGGGGGATGAGCACTCGTCCAGGCCGTTTTCTAAGCGAGAGCCACCACGTCTGTGTCCTCCTAACCTTTTGGGACAGTTTGTCTCACCCCGCTGGCAACCCTGACGGAGCCGAAGGAAGCAGGCTTTATTCTTGTGAAAGAAAAAGGACGAGGAATGGGTTGACGTTCCTTGTCTTTAACCCTTATTATCCCTCCTCAGTTCTCCTCCTTACAATGACCCGTATTCAGGAAATAATGAAACCGTAATAACACGGACACAACGAAGACGAAGCAAAGAGCACAAAAGACCCCATTAAGCTAGAGACCTAACCATCGACTATGGTGGTTCTGCCGTCTTTTTTACACACATTTAGACTGAGATAGATTCGACGATGGAGAAGAGGATAGATAGGGGACCAGACGGAAGAGAAGGGATGGAGTGGTGATGGGGAATACCACAAAGAGATCAGAAAAGACTTGTGAAAAGGAAAACGAGATTACAGTAAGGATAGAAAATGTGCTGGACTTGATAAACATCCTAAGAAGACGTCATGAACTTCCCCAAGTGAGATAATTACCATCTATCACGGCTATTCTTATACCCTCCGCCACCTACCCTCCTTGTATCTAGTCTACCTAACCTCTGTTTTCATTGTACCTATTCCCTAGCCTCATCTGACCCCTACACATACACTGTACCTATCCAGAGACATTGAAGTCCTCAGGGGCCTTCACTACACAGTGATACGTGGGGTGGGGCTCTTCCTGTTGAGGGCGTCCGTCCACGCTGGGCCCGCCCACTATCCTGACAGGCACACCCTGCGTCCCTGATAGACACGCCCCTACCCCTGCGAGGCTGGCTAGCTGGCCGGTTGGTTGGCTGGCAGGCTCTCGCATCGGTCAGACCCCTGCCATTACCCAACACTGATTTAGGTCGCGCGTCTTGTTAGGTGGTCCTGCCGCCACCTGTCGCACACACTTCGTTACCACATCTCTTCTTCACCACTCACACCTGTCGCACTAGACATGTTCATTTCCGTTTTTTATGCTGACAGATGTTTGATGATATTTCGCCAGTGGTGCGTACTTATGGCTTGCAACTATGGATGTTTAAGGATGGTTTGTTATAGATGTTATCGCTCATGGTTTATCGCTATGGATGTTTAATGATATTTCATGGTTAAGAATGTTTAACGAGGCTCTAGCACTAGAGATGGTTACTATCAATTCATCAAGAGATGTTTGGCCACGTTTTGTCATTTTCGGTTAAGAATCCTTTAATCTAACAGTGTTTAAAGCGTTGTAGATGTTTGATACCTAAACATCATAGATGACTTCTCTTTGTGGTGATTTCTAATTGCCACGTTACATGTATTTTACTACTTCATTTTGGGCAATACTGGCAGCTTGTATTATCGTCATAGGATCTACGACATGGGTTAATTCAACAGTAGACACTGCTTAAGGAAGGAAGAAGGATCTACATGTGTTTGGAAGTACTTTGAGCTGAGGGTTATGGAACTGATAGTATTCTTCATAGCTCTAGTTAGACATACTGAGTGATAATCTCTGACATCTTATTAGGCACAGGTGACAAACTGCTGTCTTTATCTATGGATACTTTGCACGTCTTCGCTCGTGTCCCGTTGTGAGGTAGATGACATGTCATCTTTATGTGCTCTTCGCTTTATGAGGTGAAATGACTGTGTGTATTTCTTGAGGTTAATGGAACGACTCTTGGATATGATGGCTTTACCTTTCATATGTGTGTGTGTGTGTGTGTGTGTGTGTGTGGGCAATATGTGTCCCCCTCAGTGAACTCCCCCGGAACCTTACACTGCCATCTCATATACCATTACCCACTACGACTTGTATCTCCTCATCACCATCCTCACACTTTCCCCTTAGATCACCACGTCATAAGTTCTATATCTCCACTTCAACCTCCAACACGTCATCCTTATCTCGACACGCGATAAGATCCATATCTCCCCTCAGAGCGTCCCACACGTCACCCTTATATCCCTATGTAGTAAGACCTACATGATCCTCGCCCCCTCAGGATCATCTCCCCAGACAGGAAAATGAGCGACGAGTTAATCTAATCTGAGCGGTAATAACAGACTACGTCACGTATTTGCACTCTTTTTTTTTTCATCACATCCGAATTCCATCATCACCTTTCCCGCGCTCAGACCCCAAGGGCGCGAGAGAAGGATTCCTCCCATATAATCATTCAAGACCTTTACAGTGAGCATGAACATGCTTAAGTATTTTTTAAAGTATATAACGTATATCTTTAGCCATTAAGAAGACTTCGTCATAGAAGGTACGTCGTAATGTAACCCTCCCTTCCCCAGCGGCATAACACAACCGGGGTATAACGTCAATAACTTTGTTTTCCCGCGCAAGCTATCCCACCCACCCAGCATGCCAGATGCCGCCCTGTAAGACAACTTTACCGTGTAAATCACAGGGATTAACGTCCTAATTTTCACTCTGGTGGGCTCCAACGCGACCGATACCTATGTTTTGGTTGTTCCAGGTGCTGTAATTTCGGCGCTTGAGATGGTTCACGTCTGACGTCGGGGTTAATTCATTTCTCCCCCCCACTCCCTCACCCTCCATGTACCGCTGTTTAGCCACGTAATTCATTCTTTTATTAATTATCCTTTGTCTCAGACTCCTTTCCTTTTTGTTACGAGAGTTGTCTTGATTAAGTGCTTGTCTTTCCTGTTTCAGGAAGAAAGCTAAACGCAGGTTAGGGAATGGAGGTCTTTGGGGACAAGATTAAGCATTCGTTTTTGGCATAAAAGTTTGAAGGAACCTTTTAGTGTAATCTAATGCTTTTTTTTCACCATATACACCAAAAACCAACTGATCTCTGATACTTAACTGGTCTACAGATGGTAAAAGACGCCAACAGCTAAACGTTCTAAGCTTACCTTCACCAGGCCAAGAATCCTCATCCAATCATCAGAAAATATACGAAAACTCAAAGGTTCCCAGACCAACTCACACGACAGGTGAGACGTGTGTGTGTGTGTACATATATAACAACACAGAAAAAAAAAGTAAGTAATACATTAATAGAATATAAGAGAAATGATAACGCGATAAGATATGAAGAACAAAAAAATTGGAGATATAGTTTGTGAAGACCAAGGAAGGAGCCACAAGCAATCACTCTCGCTACAGGCAATAATCTACCATGAATTATTGAGGGGGGGAAAAAAAAAGAAGATCGTTTCGTAGAATCATCAGTGACGTGAAGTACTGACCTCGGGGATTACGCTTGACGTGAGTTATCGCCCGAGAGAACGCAGTCAATATTGTTGCAGCTTAGCTCAAGTTGGTCTTTTGACTCGCGTAAAGATAAAGGCGAATAAGCTTGAGAGCAAAGCTTATTTAGAGTAAAGCTTATATGGTTCGTCATATACTGGTACAGGGGAACATCGGCAAATTAGTTCTTTGAAAAAGATAGAAGGAAATGAAGATAGATAGACTGATAAATGGCGATAGATACAATGAAAGAAAGATATATTAGATAAATAGATAAAGTTATCTGCACCACTACTGACATGCTGGTAACATCAGTCAGGTGCCAAGATAACGGAGGCCACAAATATCTGTGAAAGTAACACTAAAGCCACCCATTACTCTCTATGATAAACCCTTAAACATTGCTGCACATACATGACATGGGTCACTGGGCGAAACGCTACCTATTCAAGACATACTTCTCTAATGGCACTGGTAATTTGTGACTGGTAACTGTGTTACTGTGTTCCAGGGGTTCTGAAGAGGTGACAGATGTTCTTGCCCTTCATAATGGTAACACTGACTTTATGTCAGGGCAACAGGGATGTTACAGATGTGTGGATTTGTTACAATCATAATGTCCAAAATATAACTTTTTCAGTGGTCGGATAAAAGTTCTTATCGATGCCAAATGGAAAATGGAATTGGCTGATAAGATAGAGAAGTACCGAGAAAAAAGGATAAAATAACGAGAGTTTTTTTGGTAGAAGTGGAAACCCTGACTTTTAAAAAGGTTTAAACACAGCAATTAGGAATAGACATGAGAAGGCAAAGAGTGCCGATGCTTAGCGGTGAAGGGAAAGAAATAGACGTCACAACGACCCGTCTTCGAGTTGCAGACATAAGTAAAAGAATCAGTGAGTGTTCCAGCCCACAGAAGCATCAGACACTACTAAAATACATTCCCAGTCCTTAGCAATTCGGCTTGATAGGAACAGATGGCGAGATCTTTGTGTATTTACTTGAGTCTTGCCGTAAACAAATTTCAAGGTCGACCTGGGCAGCAACAGTTATCCTAAGAACAGTAACACGAGTGAATTTCAAACGGTAGCTGACAGAGTACAGAGTAGTGTTGGTGGTGAGGGTATACCTTCCTAGGGGATGAGTAGGGGGTTAGGGCATCACTTGTATTTGTTCGTACAATGATGGTTATATCATACCCCTTCTGCTACACTTGCGGCAGCCGAACCCGGAACCCTTGTAGAAGCAAAGGGAGGCGTGTTAAGCTTTCGGCCAACCAAGGGCTTACAGAGAAGGACACACTGTACGACTTCCTCACTTCTCTTCCGCACGGCACAAGTACAAACACAAAATGAAAGTGAACTCGGCTCCTCTCAATCGTGAATATCAGCTTGAAGCTTTCTCGAGGCCACGGAGCCTACCAGACAGGAGGCAGACCGGTACACTACAGCGAATGAAAGAGATCCTCGTTTTCTTCCCGCAAAAACGCTGAGCAAAACGGCCCCTCCCTTCGCCCTGTGAGACTCGCCATGATGGCTTTATCCTTGAATGGCTCCTGATGTCTCTTTCTCATGGCAAACCAGAGCTACTGCTGCGCGGTACGCACCCCCGCCAGCGCTACGTTGCGTGGCGCTATGTAGATTGCTTCATGTTAGCACATCAGTCAAGCTTCGGAGCCTGATCGGCTCTGGCCGGGTTGTTGGAAGGCAGGGACACCATGCGCGTGTAGCGACGACAACCCTGCTCGTGTTTAGCGGTATGCTAAGTGTCTCATGAGCAGGGTAGGTCAGAGCAAAGGAGTGGCGAGGTTCAGATGCACTTCAGTCACTCGCAGGCTGTGTGTGTGTGTGTGTGTGTGTGTGTGTGGGTGTGTGTGTGTGTGTGTGTGTGTGTGTGTGTGTGTGTGTGTGTGTGTGTGTGTGTGTACGATATTCGTGTGAAACAATAGAAACATTTACGGTAAAGGGGAATTGAAAAAAAAAAAGACTTACTACCTAAGCCTTAAAAAGCGACGCACGCCACCATTTATGCTCATTTGTATTGAAAAAATATGAATAACCACGTAACGTAATATGAATAACCACGTAACGTAATATGAATAACCACGTAACGTAATATGAATAACCACGTAACGTAGGTAATTCACGTTTGACAATCAACACTTGTGTATTTCACGGCAAAAAACAAAAGAAGTAGAGAAACAACTGAAGCTCAGGTACTACAATGAATGCAAATGGGACAAAGAACGCTGAAGTGTAACAAGAAATATGTATGTCGTAAAAATCGCACACGGGTACTAATCAACGCTCAAGTGTTTCAGTAAATGTATATATGCACTTATGAACACCAAAGAACGTTTAATGAACAACAACGAACATAAACGTAGCAGAGAACGGCTTTGTACTTCTATTTAAAAAAAGAATCCTACAAAAAGGAAAAGAATATAAAAAAAAGGTTGATTTACAGTTAACAATTATTTTTGCATGAGAGCAAAGCCCAATATCAAACAAATTCAACAAATTCAGAATCAAAAGACGAATTATCAATAAGATTAACATAAGAAAGATATACAAGTTTACCAAGGAATACTTGAATGGCGCTCGAAAATACAGATAATTTTTTCTTCCTTAACTGCGAATCAGACCTTGAACAAACGTGCTGCACTTCATTATCTAACTTTTGATTCAGATTCATAAGAAAATACTAAGATAATTTGCTCATTGCATTTACATCTACTAGCAGTAATCAAAGGTATAGTTATGGACAAGATTTGCAAGTTATCTGTTGGGGACCAGGTTACTGTGAACACCAGAGGTTGGCTGGCGAATCCTAGGGTTGAAGTGGAACCAGGTTATTATGAACACCAGGTTTTGGCTGACGAATCCCAGTACATGGATATCTAAATAACAGAAGACCTGATGATCTATGACGAGGTTATCTGCTGAAGGACAGTACTTGGGAAAGCCAGCCAAAAGAAGACCTGATAAACTGTGGCAATGTTATCTGTGAAGAGGACAGCATACAAAAGTTTACAAATTGTTACTAATGTCCTGCAGGGATAAATTTGCGGTACGACCAGTAACTTTGTACCTACCTTGTCACCAGAGGCTAACCATTTGATGGTAAATTTGAAAATTGCATTCAAGGACGTGGATGAAGAACTATGGATCTTGCTGTTTGCATTCTACATTAAGCCAAAACTAAAATACGTTCCTCAGGTTTAATAACCGCACTTGAAGCAAAAAGAAGTAAGGGAGAGAGGGTCCAGAGAAGGGCAACAATGTTCGTACTAGAATTGATAGAGCGATTACGGGAAAAGATTATAGATTGAAATTCATCCACCATGGGAGAGAGGAGAGTAAAGACTGACCTAATCACAACTTTTGATAGTTGAACCGGTATATAACGTAGGTTCGATAAATGCAGAGGCAGATCAACCAGAGGACATGGCATGAAATTAACCAAGGAACTTATTAGAAAAGATGTAAAGAAGGACTTTCATAGTACAAGAGTCTTGGCTAAATTAGGTAAACTGAGTGAGAAAACTGTAAATGTTTTACAGCATAGAAATGCTTAAAAAGTTGTATGATAATCAGGAAAGTTCAAGAGATTGGACCCCACTGCTCATTACAGGTAGGCAATTATGTACAGAAACACACACACACACACACACACACACACACACACACACACACACACACACACACACAAACAAACAAACAAACAAACATTAACATACACACACATCCATAAACACACACACATACACCCTAACCCACACAGAGTAACACAGACACAAACACACACACTATCTTTATCACCAGCGACCTCCCATCTCTACATTACCCATCTCTTATCACCCCTCATCATCCCACCACCCAATCACCCCGTCCCTGCCTTCTCCTCGCCCACTAATCCCGAATCCCCCACTCTGTAATCAGCGTCTCGGATCACAATAATCATCCTATTACATCCCAATTTTTATTCCAGGCCGGCCGCATTCCTTCCAGGGACGAGGCGTACCATGGAATCATCTCACTTGGGTGTCACCACACGTCATCCATTCGCTGGAAGACCAAGTTCCAGCTCACTTGGGAGGCATCCGGCTGCTGGAGGGCCAGTTTCCAGTGCATATGGGAGGGATCCCACCGCTGGAAGACCAGGTTACAGCTATCCGTTGCTGGTAGACCTGGTCTCAACCCACCTTAGAGGCATCCGGCTGCTGGAAGACTGCATTCCAGGTAACTATGTTTGGTAGACCTGGTTCCAGGCCACCTGGAAGGGATCTTATTGTTGGAAGATGGTAAGTTTCATCTCACATGGGAGGGATCCATGCTGGAAGGCCGTGTTCCAGGGCACATAAGAGGGATCCCAACTGCTGGAAGACCGTGTTCCAGTGCACTTGGGAGAGATTCGACAGCTGGAAGACTGGGTTCCAGAGCACATAAGAAAGATCCCACTTCTGGAAGACCGAGTTCCAGCTTACATGGATGCCATTAGACTGGTGGAAAAGCAGTTTCCACCTCACATGGGATGGTCTAGTGAATTCCATTCATTAGAGTTGGAGGAAAATGGGAAGTTACATATTCAGTATTGTCTCTTTGACTTAGACTGTACAGTGGCAAACTACTATAACACAACAGTGAATTTTCATTACATATCCTAAAAGAAAATGAAAACAGAGAATACGTTCTAGAAATATGATTTCTTTTATGCACAGAGAAAGACATAATAGAGGAAATACCCTACTAAGGTCCTCATCATCTATACCTTAAAAAGAGAAAAAAGGGAACAACATCCTCTTAAAATCGTAATATCAAAACAGCTTTCGAGTTATGAAACGCTGAGTTAAACAAGGTCAGGACTTTATCTCAGGACCCTCACCTCCATAATATCCCCTCTCCTCCTCTCCAGGTCTAGATCTCTAAACACACAGTCTGTCACTCAGGTAGTGAGGGTAATGAGCACACCTCGCGTAGTCACATGACGCGGCGCGATCTCATCTTTAATCTTCTCCAGCGAGGAGAGGCCCTCGCGACACTGTGTGGCCTCTGTGGCGACGCCTACGTCTTAATGAGGAACACCGTCTAGTGAAATATATGCACGATAAGCGAGATCATGAGAACTGATCGTAGGTGAGAGGGAGGGGAATCGGGGGAATAAGATTGGGAAGATGATGAAACTAAAAGGGTTCTTAATCTCAATGATATTCATAGTCTCATGATATCTAGATGGGGAAAGAGTACAGTTTCGGGTCATGTTTGGGTAATAGTTATATCTGCAACTTAAGTGGAAGTTATAAATCAGTATCACATATGTAGCCTAACTCAAAGGTCATTGATTACCATATTGGCAGTTTTAACTCAAAGGTCATTGACTATGAAATCCGTTGTCTAATTCACAGGTCATTATGTAGTCTAAGTGAAAGGTCATTATCATATTTCTTGTCTAACTCTTAGGTCACTGATTATCAAATATGAGGTCCATGTCTAACTTTCAGGTCACTAAACTAGATGTTAGTCGTAAAACCCTAACGTTATCAATCAAACTTTAGAAATAGCAATGTTCAGCCTTTTCTTCTTTGTTTCTTCAGAAAATGAATACAGATCCGCAAAACTCGTCAGTTTCCTGAATTCCTGAAACCGTACCTAATCGACAACCATCAGTATTATTACTGGTTGGTTCTGAAGCAGCCAGCAGCGTATCCTCCTGAAACCATCTGGGGAGTGTGGAGATATGCATGATAGCTAATGACGCAGAGATAAAAAAAAGAGAAAGAGTTCCAACCGATGATACAGATGTACCATCGGTGTACAATTATCAGGAAACCTTATTCAAGAGAATAGCCAGGGGTTTGTCTACACCGTGCAGCCAGGTGTCATGCAAAACATGCAACCTACCATAAACTGTGGCCCTCAGTCAAGGCAAGCACGGATCCAGGGGAAAAAAGAAAAGAAAGAGTCAGTCACGATTTACTGGGGGTCGTAACACCACGGGAGGCGGTGCGCGGCAGGTGTTGAAGCAACACGAGAGGAAACACTGGTTAGTTTTTCTCTTCATCGAAAAAGGAGTGATGCTTCAACAGCAGAGGTTCAACACCAAACAGTTACGGGTCGAAAGAAGCCAAGAGAATCTGGGTGTAGATGCTTCGAACTGTTGTTCCACAGACTTTCTTGAAGCCTCAGAAGTAATCAAGGATCAGGTCATCAGTTTTCAAATGAGATTTGAGTGGATGTTAGTGGGGTTTATCTTGACTGTTTAGTACCGCAAGTTGTGGCGGTATAACATCCAAGACCATTAGGTCTAATACTGATGCCACCCACTACGAACATGACTCCCATAAGGTGTAGCAAGAAACTTAATGTTATCTGGCCATTGATAAGCCTTGCTGCGGACACTGTGGCCACGTCAAGCTAAGCTGCATGATGCCTGCTGGCTGTGTGCTATCTTTATGCAGCTAATGATGTTACGTCCTCTGTCTTATCCCTTGATTTTTCGAAGAACTGACCAAATCTATTTTCATCACTCTGGTAACGTAAAGGCTATGATCGCGTCGCCTTTCACTCTTCTCTTTTCCAATGGTGAGCATATTCAAGGTCTCTAGCCTTTCCCTGTAACTCAACTCTCTTAATTCTGGCACCATCGCTGTTACCTTCCTTTGGACCTTCTCTTTTTGCTCTATGTGTGTCTTTAGGTTCGGCGACCAAACATGAACTTGGATGCAGTTCTGATATTTGACTGAAAGACAGTTGGTCTGACTATTTTCCTACAGAGGAACTTTGAGGACAGGGACTCCCAAGTCCCTCTCAGGTACACATTCCTGCAGCTTATTGCATACTAAGATGATATTCATATAGAGGCCTTCTTTCACTGTGTCGCATCCTAATTATTTTATCTCGAGTTCAATTTCATCAACCACGTATCAGACCAATTTTTAGAGCTTGCTTAGGTCCCCTTGTAAGTTAATGCAATTCTCCTCGCTTTTCCCTTTTATCTCAACCTTTCTACGTCATCTCCAAACATATTCTGGTGTGTGTGTGTGTGTGTGTGTGTGTGTGTGTGTGTGTGTGTGTGTGTGTGTGGGGTATATCGTGAGGGTCATCGACATACCCAGTGTTTTACACGTCATGTGGGTTATGACGACGAGAGACACAAGGAATAATGCACGTTCTACCCATGAGATCCAGCTCTCCAACCAAAAACATCATAGTCATTAGAAGCAGACGTAAATCGAGGCAGTTTTGTATATCAATTGAAGCAGACGTAAATCGAGGCAGTTTTGTATATCAATTGAAGCAGACGTAAATCGAGGCAGTTTTGTATATCAATTGAAGCAGACGTAAATCGAGGCAGTTTTGTATATCAATTGAAGCAGACGTAAATCGAGGCAGTTTTGTATATCAATTGAAGCAGACGTAAATCGAGGCAGTTTTGTATATCAATTGAAGCAGACGTAAATCGAGGCAGTTTTGTATATCAATTGAAGCAGACGTAAATCGAGGCAGTTTTGTATATCAATTGAAGCAGACGTAAATCGAGGCAGATTTGTATATCAATTGAAGCAGACGTAAATCGAGGCAGTTTTGTATATCAATTGAAGCAGACGTAAATCGAGGCAGTTTTGTATATCAATTGAAGCAGACGTAAATCGAGGCAGTTTTGTATATCAATTGAAGCAGACGTAAATCGAGGCAGATTTGTATATCAATTGAAGCAGACGTAAATCGAGGCAGTTTTGTATATCAATTGAAGCAGACGTAAATCGAGGCAGTTTTGTATATCAATTGAAGCAGACGTAAATCGAGGCAGTTTTGTATATCAATTGAAGCAGACGTAAATCGAGGCAGTTTTGTATATCAATTGAAGCAGACGTAAATCGAGGCAGTTTTGTATATCAATTGAAGCAGACGTAAATCGAGGCAGTTTTGTATATCAATTGAAGCAGACGTAAATCGAGGCAGTTTTGTATATCAATTGAAGCAGACGTAAATCGAGGCAGTTTTGTATATCAATTGAAGCAGACGTAAATCGAGGCAGTTTTGTATATCAATTGAAGCAGACGTAAATCGAGGCAGTTTTGTATATCAATTGAAGCAGACGTAAATCGAGGCAGTTTTGTATATCAATTGAAGCAGACGTAAATCGAGGCAGTTTTGTATATCAATTGAAGCAGACGTAAATCGAGGCAGTTTTGTATATCAATTGAAGCAGACGTAAATCGAGGCAGATTTGTATATCAATTGAAGCAGACGTAAATCGAGGCAGTTTTGTATATCAATTGAAGCAGACGTAAATCGAGGCAGTTTTGTATATCAATTGAAGCAGACGTAAATCGAGGCAGTTTTGTATATCAATTGAAGCAGACGTAAATCGAGGCAGTTTTGTATATCAATTGAAGCAGACGTAAATCGAGGCAGTTTTGTATATCAATTGAAGCAGACGTAAATCGAGGCAGTTTTGTATATCAATTGAAGCAGACGTAAATCGAGGCAGTTTTGTATATCAATTGAAGCAGACGTAAATCGAGGCAGTTTTGTATATCAATTGAAGCAGACGTAAATCGAGGCAGTTTTGTATATCAATTGAAGCAGACGTAAATCGAGGCAGTTTTGTATATCAATTGAAGCAGACGTAAATCGAGGCAGATTTGTATATCAATTGAAGCAGACGTAAATCGAGGCAGTTTTGTATATCAATTGAAGCAGACGTAAATCGAGGCAGTTTTGTATATCAATTGAAGCAGACGTAAATCGAGGCAGTTTTGTATATCAATTGAAGCAGACGTAAATCGAGGCAGTTTTGTATATCAATTGAAGCAGACGTAAATCGAGGCAGTTTTGTATATCAATTGAAGCAGACGTAAATCGAGGCAGTTTTGTATATCAATTGAAGCAGACGTAAATCGAGGCAGTTTTGTATATCAATTGAAGCAGACGTAAATCGAGGCAGTTTTGTATATCAATTGAAGCAGACGTAAATCGAGGCAGTTTTGTATATCAATTGAAGCAGACGTAAATCGAGGCAGTTTTGTATATCAATTGAAGCAGACGTAAATCGAGGCAGTTTTGTATATCAATTGAAGCAGACGTAAATCGAGGCAGTTTTGTATATCAATTGAAGCAGACGTAAATCGAGGCAGTTTTGTATATCAATTGAAGCAGACGTAAATCGAGGCAGTTTTGTATATCAATTGAAGCAGACGTAAATCGAGGCAGTTTTGTATATCAATTGAAGCAGACGTAAATCGAGGCAGTTTTGTATATCATTGAAGCAGACGTAAATCGAGGCAGTTTTGTATATCAATTGAAGCAGACGTAAATCGAGGCAGTTTTGTATATCAATTGAAGCAGACGTAAATCGAGGCAGTTTTGTATATCAATTGAAGCAGACGTAAATCGAGGCAGTTTTGTATATCAATTGAAGCAGACGTAAATCGAGGCAGTTTTGTATATCAATTGAAGCAGACGTAAATCGAGGCAGTTTTGTATATCAATTGAAGCAGACGTAAATCGAGGCAGTTTTGTATATCAATTGAAGCAGACGTAAATCGAGGCAGTTTTGTATATCAATTGAAGCAGACGTAAATCGAGGCAGTTTTGTATATCAATTGAAGCAGACGTAAATCGAGGCAGTTTTGTATATCAATTGAAGCAGACGTAAATCGAGGCAGTTTTGTATATCAATTGAAGCAGACGTAAATCGAGGCAGTTTTGTATATCAATTGAAGCAGACGTAAATCGAGGCAGTTTTGTATATCAATTGAAGCAGACGTAAATCGAGGCAGTTTTGTATATCAATTGAAGCAGACGTAAATCGAGGCAGTTTTGTATATCAATTGAAGCAGACGTAAATCGAGGCAGTTTTGTATATCAATTGAAGCAGACGTAAATCGAGGCAGTTTTGTATATCAATTGAAGCAGACGTAAATCGAGGCAGTTTTGTATATCAATTGAAGCAGACGTAAATCGAGGCAGTTTTGTATATCAATTGAAGCAGACGTAAATCGAGGCAGTTTTGTATATCATTGAAGCAGACGTAAATCGAGGCAGTTTTGTATATCAATTGAAGCAGACGTAAATCGAGGCAGTTTTGTATATCAATTGAAGCAGACGTAAATCGAGGCAGTTTTGTATATCAATTGAAGCAGACGTAAATCGAGGCAGTTTTGTATATCAATTGAAGCAGACGTAAATCGAGGCAGTTTTGTATATCAATTGAAGCAGACGTAAATCGAGGCAGTTTTGTATATCAATTGAAGCAGACGTAAATCGAGGCAGTTTTGTATATCAATTGAAGCAGACGTAAATCGAGGCAGTTTTGTATATCAATTGAAGCAGACGTAAATCGAGGCAGTTTTGTATATCAATTGAAGCAGACGTAAATCGAGGCAGATTTGTATATCAATTGAAGCAGACGTAAATCGAGGCAGTTTTGTATATCAATTGAAGCAGACGTAAATCGAGGCAGTTTTGTATATCAATTGAAGCAGACGTAAATCGAGGCAGTTTTGTATATCAATTGAAGCAGACGTAAATCGAGGCAGTTTTGTATATCAATTGAAGCAGACGTAAATCGAGGCAGTTTTGTATATCAATTGAAGCAGACGTAAATCGAGGCAGTTTTGTATATCAATTGAAGCAGACGTAAATCGAGGCAGTTTTGTATATCAATTGAAGCAGACGTAAATCGAGGCAGTTTTGTATATCAATTGAAGCAGACGTAAATCGAGGCAGTTTTGTATATCAATTGAAGCAGACGTAAATCGAGGCAGTTTTGTATATCAATTGAAGCAGACGTAAATCGAGGCAGTTTTGTATATCAATTGAAGCAGACGTAAATCGAGGCAGATTTGTATATCAATTGAAGCAGACGTAAATCGAGGCAGTTTTGTATATCAATTGAAGCAGACGTAAATCGAGGCAGTTTTGTATATCAATTGAAGCAGACGTAAATCGAGGCAGTTTTGTATATCAATTGAAGCAGACGTAAATCGAGGCAGTTTTGTATATCAATTGAAGCAGACGTAAATCGAGGCAGTTTTGTATATCAATTGAAGCAGACGTAAATCGAGGCAGTTTTGTATATCAATTGAAGCAGACGTAAATCGAGGCAGTTTTGTATATCAATTGAAGCAGACGTAAATCGAGGCAGTTTTGTATATCAATTGAAGCAGACGTAAATCGAGGCAGTTTTGTATATCAATTGAAGCAGACGTAAATCGAGGCAGTTTTGTATATCAATTGAAGCAGACGTAAATCGAGGCAGTTTTGTATATCAATTGAAGCAGACGTAAATCGAGGCAGTTTTGTATATCAATTGAAGCAGACGTAAATCGAGGCAGTTTTGTATATCAATTGAAGCAGACGTAAATCGAGGCAGTTTTGTATATCAATTGAAGCAGACGTAAATCGAGGCAGTTTTGTATATCAATTGAAGCAGACGTAAATCGAGGCAGTTTTGTATATCATTGAAGCAGACGTAAATCGAGGCAGTTTTGTATATCAATTGAAGCAGACGTAAATCGAGGCAGTTTTGTATATCAATTGAAGCAGACGTAAATCGAGGCAGTTTTGTATATCAATTGAAGCAGACGTAAATCGAGGCAGTTTTGTATATCAATTGAAGCAGACGTAAATCGAGGCAGTTTTGTATATCAATTGAAGCAGACGTAAATCGAGGCAGTTTTGTATATCAATTGAAGCAGACGTAAATCGAGGCAGTTTTGTATATCAATTGAAGCAGACGTAAATCGAGGCAGTTTTGTATATCAATTGAAGCAGACGTAAATCGAGGCAGTTTTGTATATCAATTGAAGCAGACGTAAATCGAGGCAGTTTTGTATATCAATTGAAGCAGACGTAAATCGAGGCAGTTTTGTATATCAATTGAAGCAGACGTAAATCGAGGCAGATTTGTATATCAATTGAAGCAGACGTAAATCGAGGCAGTTTTGTATATCAATTGAAGCAGACGTAAATCGAGGCAGTTTTGTATATCAATTGAAGCAGACGTAAATCGAGGCAGTTTTGTATATCAATTGAAGCAGACGTAAATCGAGGCAGTTTTGTATATCAATTGAAGCAGACGTAAATCGAGGCAGTTTTGTATATCAATTGAAGCAGACGTAAATCGAGGCAGTTTTGTATATCAATTGAAGCAGACGTAAATCGAGGCAGTTTTGTATATCAATTGAAGCAGACGTAAATCGAGGCAGTTTTGTATATCAATTGAAGCAGACGTAAATCGAGGCAGTTTTGTATATCAATTGAAGCAGACGTAAATCGAGGCAGTTTTGTATATCAATTGAAGCAGACGTAAATCGAGGCAGTTTTGTATATCAATTGAAGCAGACGTAAATCGAGGCAGTTTTGTATATCAACTGAAGCAGACGTAAATCGAGGCAGATTTGTATATCAATTGAAGCAGACGTAAATCGAGGCAGTTTTGTATATCAATTGAAGCAGACGTAAATCGAGGCAGATTTGTATATCAATTGAAGCAGACGTAAATCGAGGCAGTTTTGTATATCAATTGAAGCAGACGTAAATCGAGGCAGTTTTGTATATCAATTGAAGCAGACGTAAATCGAGGCAGATCTGTATATCAATTAAAACAGATTCGTAAGTCATTTTGAAGCAGATTCGTAAATCCGATTAATAATATCTAAGAGCAACAGCTGGGTGAACACTCCTAAAGCAGAGAATCTAAACATCTGAAAATGTCTCTCTAAACATAAACCTCTGGTCAAAATATACAATAAAATTTTGAGGTATATGTATAAGTTACTCAGAATTTAGTAACACACTGATTACTAAAATGATTTTTTTTCTAGCCATTCCATAAGATTTATCTTAAGACAGAGCCTAGACCATAATTATCCAATTAGAAATGAAGCAAAATTTGGCTTATTGAAAGATGCTTAAAGCTGGGTGGAAGTGCTTTCATTGGACGCAGTATACTGTCTAAAGACGGAGTAAATCCTGATGACGCATCCCGTGATGCAAAGTGGAGAACATTCAGATGACGCAGTCTATGAAGCTAAACTGAAGCATTTCCATTAGATGCAATCTATGACGCAAACGGATTAAGTCCAATGGACAAAGAATACAACGCAATCAGTTGCAAGTTTATTATTATAAGCAATATACAACCCAAACTGGAGCAAATCTATTAGACGCAATCAACGACGCAAGCTACAAGTCGAGTGGAAGCTCTGTGTGACAAAAACTGGAGAAAATCAATTGGACTCGTCGTATAATGTGAATCCCCATTTGGTCTACACGAAGTACCACTGGGCCCATCATTTGACCAACTACTGCCTGTATTCTCTGCACACAGACACACACACAACATCACAGCACTTCATGACCTGCGACCTCGATCGATGGACGTGGCCAGCTTCCTGAGAGCTGCAGGAGCATCTTCACTACACCATCGACACCATTTGCCTTTGGCCTGAATATTACGATTCAGGTCAAAAGCCATCTCTACTAAACCCTCGTCTTTGCTGAATTACATCCTCATGATCCTCTCATCTTTGACAGGAACAGTGTGGGTCACGTCAACGGTCATCTTCACAATACCCTTGTCTTAACTACATCCTCGAGACAAATGGCCAATTTAGGTGAAATGCCATCTTCACCTCACCACACCCTCATCTTCACCACACCCTCATCTTCATTACAGCCTCATCTTCACTACACCTTTGCCTTCGTTACAGCCTCATCTTCACTACACCCTTGTCTTTATTACAAACTCGTCTTCACAACACCATTGTCTTAAATACAGCCTCATCTTAACTATACCTTTTTCTTCATTACAGCCACATCTTCACTACACCCTCGATTGAATGACAGCCTCATCTTCACTACACATCTTTCCCCCTCGAGTAGACAGAGGAGAAAATATGAAACAAAAATTCCTTTTTGACAGGAGACACAAAAACCCATCCACAAAGGAATCTCGAACTCGATCTTTATATATACGTTGACTCTATTTTCTTATACATCATACAATACTTGGCCATGGGCCAAGGAGCACAACTTGAACAAGAAGGATAACCTTTGAAGTATACAGTATAAGGACTGAAGGATGTCTTACGAAGAATACGCTATATGGATCGAAGGATGACTTGTGAAGGATGCAATATGTGGACGAAGGATGTCTTGTGAGGGATCGAAAAATTAATTTTGAAGTACATAGCAAACCGACCTAAGAAAATTGTATGGACCAAAGGCTATCTTACGGAGAATAAGGTATCGGGACCTCAGAGTACCACTGTGTACCGCCGAAGACCTTGTACCTCAGCATAAAACAGTGGAAAAAAAAAGAACTTGGATCGTTAGATAAAGGTTCCAACTTATGAGCCATAACATATCCAGAACCATGGAATGAACTAAGGCGCTCCAGGCAGCTATAGACCTGGTGGAAACACCGGACCGAATCGCACAAGCTGTGGGCTGAGTATTGCAAATCCAACGCAACTAAGTGCTCTAAATTTCAGTTCATGAACTGCAGTGCGTGGGGTGAAATACCTAATACTTTAATGAACAGACTACTACTGTTGCCATTATATTATATAACTCTCTCTAATACACGGTGAAGACGGTATGTCTGGTGCTTAAGTGGTTCCAGTCTCTATTTTATTATTAACAGTTAAAGCCCTTGAAACTGCGATTTCACCAGTTGATGTTGGCAGATATACCCTATAATCCCTTGGATTACTCTATAATCAGGCAGAGTAACCTCTCTGGCGAGTCGATGCCGCATTAATCGCTCGATTCATGCCTTAATCGGCTAGATAACAAAACCATTAGCCTCCTATATTTACTCATTAATCGGCGAGACTCGACTTTAGTCTGCCAGATGTTCGCCTTCCTGGTTCCACTGGTGACCACTTCCCAGCCTCCACATCATCGTCAGGTAACCTGCTTCTTCCCCATCGGTGTCTAGTATCCTAGGTCCTAACCCCTCCCTCTGGAGCTGTGGCCACCAGGTACACACACACACACACACACACACACACACACACACACACACACACACACACACACACACATTTGACACAGGTTGTGTTCCTCTCCTGGCTTGCACACCTACCCTGGGAGGGTCAACACCCAGTTTGCAGATGTTGGAGTCTCCTCCAATCGCACACTCGTTTTACATATTCCTATGTTTATTCATCTTAATCAACGCCTCGCTTTTGGAGCGATTGTCTTATCATTTCGTGCCCTTTTTTTTCTTCTTGTTTTTTTCTATCAAGCGCTACTTTCCTCGCGGTGCCCCTCACAGTACGACGTTAAATGAAGTAATCAAGGGAAGACTTGGCCCCCGTCCATCCCTCGGGTGCCGAGCTGTCAGCGTGTGGGGTCCGGCCTGCGTGATGATTTTCGATTATTTCTCGATCATCTGCCGTCCACTCGCACGTCTCGCTCACCCAGCAGACTCTCGAGGGGGAATACTTGAGCCAGGGAGAGGTCAATCCTCGAGTGATAAAAGGGAGCGAGGAGAAGCAACTTGTGAAGAGTGAAGATCGCGGTGTGGGGTCCGGTAGGGTCCGCCATGTTGGTCGGGCCCGCGCCTGCACTCTCCGTGACCAATCAGGCGGCCACAACGCCCGGCGCGGGCCAGAGTGGGCCACATACACGCCCTCACACTACACCAGCGGTCCAGCACCGCCCTACCACCACACACCACCGGTCCAGCACCAGTGGAACGCTAAGCGCCGGCAGCTTCGCCAGGGAGCAGATGGAAAGGGATGACGTGCCCCCGAGAGAATGGCGGGTTAGAGCAACTGATCTACACCAACGCTAACGTCCCCAGGTGGAGGCTCCTTCAGTGAGGTCGCTTCGTTGTGGCGAGAGGTCGCGGTGGACCCCTGGTGTTACCCGTGGCACCATATCTCTATGAGGTTAATAAATCACGTTCGATATTAGACGGGGGTGTGTTCAGCTCAGGGGGTCGTGGGCATAATGCACAACTAGAATTACATTATTACAGTAATATAGTTAATCAACTCGATAATGAACCGTATAGCAATCTATAACGTGAATTGCTGTACAAAAAAAAGTATTTAGTGTTTGAATTATGTGTCACAGAAGCAGCTTCTGTCTCAAGGATTCGGTCTATCTAATTATTCTCCTATTGTTATTGACTTTGTTCCCGTCGACAAGAAGTGAATCAAGGAACGCACCTTTCATACTGACGGTCTTCAGCCCTTAGCCTTACAAGTTCGGATACGGAAGAGACGTCCTGGGGGCAGACTTACTCTCCCCAGTCTTAAAATCTAAGGATTTAGTACAATGATTAATTCTAAAATACTATAAAGAAACCATGACTTGATTATATGTAAGCAATGTAAACTGCTTCATATGTTATTGTGATTAAGTTGTTCTTGTGCTACGGTATCCAAAAGCACATTCTCTAGGGACAGATGAGCCAGGAAGTATATCAGTTTACAATTCGTCACACCAGATCGAAACCCTTATAGCCTCAAGATCGACCCTGTGTTCTTATAACTCAGGAGCCGAAAAAAAAAAGAGATCGGTATAATGGACTGTCGCACCATAATATCTACGGACATAAAGCTTATTGAACAAGCCTTACAACACCCCTAAGCATGTTCTGACTACCCAGACCTTACGGCGAAATGCCCAAAGCAAAGTCTAAGCAAAGAAAATGGCTTGAGAACTTCTGATATACTGCCGTATATACACATCCCCAGACTCGGAATCACAGAGGGTCTCGCCTCTGGGACAGACAACAACCCTGTTCTGACTGAGATGGAGATCGTCCATGTACTCAAGACAGGTTCTGGTGCGCCGTGGGCTACTGAAGGATCCTTCACCAGTGCCCTCCGTGTTTCTGGCATTACACACATTAAACTGGCTGACTTTAAAGACTGAGGTAAAACGCCAGCTTATCAGGAAGTCTGACTTTAGCCTGGGAACATAAGGGGAGACGTACTCTGACGTGTCCACGCCTTCCATTTAAGAAAATGTAGACCACACTCTTTAACTACTGAAAATTCACCTCGCATAGGCAGGCTTCACCACAGGCAACTTTCAGAGCCTACTCATAGATCATAGTCATTAAACTGTCTTACTGACCTGGTCCATCCATCTTACCTGACTTATACAGGTTCAGAACCATCCTCATTGTAGTTTGCGCTGGACAAACCTTCTCAGATCTTGGGGTATACCACTTGCTTGACCTTTTTCAAATATGTGTCCGGCTTATTTGGGCGTTGGTGGCCTAGGATCCTCAATTTCATTGACTTTTGTTGAATGACTGCTTGGGGTCCTTAATTGCATATCCTCCTGTTGCCTGATTGCTTGGGGTTCTTTGTTTCATATCTGTTGCACAGCTGCTTGGGGTCCTTAGTTTCAAGGTCTACTGTTGCATGGTTGCTTGCGGTCCTTAGTTTCATGGCCTTCTGATGCATGACTGCTTGGTGTGTGTGTGTGTGTGTGTGTGTGTGTGTGTGTGTGTGTGTGTGTGTAGAAAAAGTTAACCTTTAACCTCAGCCGTAATGATCAGGTCAATGGTAAGCAGTACCAAGGGTGTAGTGATTGTATTGTATTGACAGTCTTAGCAGTGACGATGGCCATGCAATTGAGGTGCAATGATGATGGCTTCAGTAGTGAAGATTAGGGTACGATGAAGAAAAGTATAGAGAACATAAAGTCATCCAAGTTAGGTTTAACCCCGGCCTTGAACACAGTTTCATGAAGATGAGGGCAATAACAAGATTGGCCGGCTTTAAGCGTAGGTTCGTGAAGATAAGGGTATAGTGAAGATGTGCGCATAGTGAAGATGAGTAGAGTGAACAGTGGCGATACAGACGAGCAGGGATGGAAGCTGGTTCAGAGGCACACTCCTAAAGGACTCGTGGACCTAAGCGAGTACCTAAAAGACCTTGGCTCGAGGAAGAATATAGGTGGGATAAGGTTTAGTGGGAGGAAATTTGGGAGAAGGATTAGAAGCATTATAATCACAAGAAACACCCATTTCTAGCTACACATGACTAGGAATCTCAGGGTGTACTAGAAAAGGAGTCAGCTGGTGAGAGAGAGAGAGAGAGAGAGAGAGAGAGAGAGAGAGAGAGAGAGAGAGAGAGAGAGAGATAGAGTTCATCCTTGTTCCAAAGCCTCGAGCCTCGGCCGGGTTGAACCACTCAAGCAGCTTCAACTGAACCCCTGAAATACTCTACACTTACCATCTTTCCCGACAAGACAAATGCCAACTAAAACCCCCGAATCCCCTAAGAGGATTGCGGATCAACAACCCGATATTCAGACAGATCTAAGCTCACTGACGAATGGCCTAGAAAAGTTATTGTGTGTCCATCGAGAAGAAAAACTGCTTCTTATAACTCCAATATTCGAATATGGTGGAAAGCTTGGTAGACAGCGCACGAAAGTTTGACAACTAATTTGTTAGATGACCACTATTCTACATCAAAGCGCAATTGGTTTGAATCCTTCGAAAAAAAAAGCAAGGATTCTGCTTCACCAAAACGCCCACCAATAGCAACAGAATCAAGAGTGAAAGAGAGATTTTAAACTCCCCAAAGGAGCACAGGTGACCAAAAAGCAATCTAGACGAGAGTGAACTCAGGAGCAGAGTCAGTCGGAGTCAAATGCAGCAGACGACAGTCCACAACACCTATATCTAAATGGAGATTCAGATATATGCATGGAACTCCAAGGGCACACACACCGTACAACAGCCTTGTCGTCGGGCTTAAAACAGCTCATCGTGCTCTAGCCACAAACAATGCACGTTCCTCATCAATCGGTAATACGGGATTCAGCAACAGGTTCGGATCAGGACTAACAAGGCATCAACGGAGCAGTCATTGATGATGACGGATGATGTTCACGCAGGTGACAACAGTCAAAAGGACACGACACGCAACTTGGCCCACTCCTAAAGATCGTAAAATGGAATGATGATGTTACTGTCATCAACGTAGCTAAATATCTTTTTGCCAAGAGTATTTCATTTATCATATTTTCGAAGGGTGACTTCCTCCCTCCTGTGAGATGTGTCGCTTTGTGATTACAAAATGTTTTATTATGAACTGTTGCTCTCTATGAAGCACAGCGTCAGTAACGTATTACAGGACAACGGAAATCAATAGAATTTGAACTATAGGAGATAGAAAGCAAATATATTTCAGACATATATATTTGTCCCAGAGTAATACCGTCTCGGGTGGATTGAGAGGGTAATTAGCAGTAATTAGCTAAACATTAACTAACCTAGTGATGGTTGTGGAGGCGAGCGTGCTAGGCCTGGCAATTGACCCCGGTCAAGGTGCCTGCACCAATTAATGTACTACTGATCATGAGTTATGATCGTCATGAGAAAGGTCCCCCGGTCAGTGTGAGCTACTGCATGACTGTCAATTAACATGAGCGGCAGGCAGGCAGACAGGCATCACTGACAGACAGGAGGAGCTGGTAATGCCAAGCGGCCGCAGTACAGCTATGGCTCTGATTCTTAATGATTCATTTGTAATTAAAAAAGAAATAGATGCCGGCGGCATCCAATACTGCATCATGATTCAGGTACTTTGTATAATTAGTACCATTAGAGGAAGAAGAGCTAAAGAAACGTCAGGAATGCATATCAATTGGAATTATTAATGCCAGCATTGTTTCCCTTATCTACTGTATGTGAAACTTGACCGCACGCTTTTCAACAGACTTTGTACAGAAAATCATACATAAGCCAGCTCTTTGTTAAGCTTGTGACCGCACTAACCCTGGACACTGCTGAAAAAAAAGACCGATTCTTGTGTGTGTGTGTGTGTGTGTGTGTGTGTGTGTGTGGCGTGTGTGTGTGTGTGTGTGTGGTGGCGATGAGGCTGTAGCATCGACAGTCGTTAACCTAGGAAAATGCCAAAAATGCTAAATATTTAATGTAAATCTAAGTGAAGTGAAGATTTTCTTTGACATGACCCATATGGGTGAATTGAAATCATTGTAAGTAGTTTAAGGGTGTGGTGAAGATATGAGCTGGGGGGAGACTGCCTTTGTCTTGAAACTTAAGTGCCAGGTGAAAAGCCACTGGTGTCGAAAGTGTAGTGATGATCAGGGTGTAGTGAAGATGAGGTTGGAGTTTAAGTGATTATCTGACCTTAACTCTTACGAGTCAGTTCAAAGGCCAATGG
The DNA here is from genome assembly GCF_036320965.1 of Panulirus ornatus. Taxonomy (NCBI): domain Eukaryota; kingdom Metazoa; phylum Arthropoda; class Malacostraca; order Decapoda; family Palinuridae; genus Panulirus; species Panulirus ornatus. The sequence continues at coordinate 17,329,357 of NC_092225.1, forward strand.
TAACGAGGAAGAAGTGAAGATGACTGTGTAGTGAAAATGACGATATCTGACTAGTATGGGTTAAGTCAAGGATCAGTTGTGTTGAATGTGTAGTGAAGATGAGGCTGCAGTTAAGATGACCTCTGGCTAAACTTCAACGGGTCAGATCAGATGCTAGTGGTAGTGATGGTTTATTGTTGATGAGGGTACAGAGGAGGTGACCTTCAAGGTGAGATCAAAGGTAGCTTTGAAGACATAGTGAAGATGTGGTGTAGTATACATGAAGGTACAGATCAGAGGAGGGTTTAGTGAGCAAGAGGGCACAGTAAAAAAAAAAAAAACATTTATTTACAATTGCCATTTCCCAGGTGAAAGGCCTGTAATGTTGAGGTTGCAGTGTAGATAAGGGCGTAGGGATGATGAGATTGTAGTTAAGATGGGTGTGTAGGGAAGGTGAGGCTCTACGTAAGGTGCCCTTTGAGATTATCATCACTACACCCTCCCTCTCCTTCATTCTCACCTTCAGCACCGGCGACCATTGATCTGATTCTTTATGGCCAGGCCAGGTCAAATGCATCTTTACCCCCCAGTTTTTGATCTGATCCTGAACTGAGGGGCAAAGCAAACTGAGGTGTAGGTTACAGTAAGAAGCAGAGTTGAGGGGTAGAGTTAGCTGAAAGGGTGAGTGAACTGAGGGGTAGATTAAACTGGGGGGTAAGAGCAACAGGGTGAAGGGAAAGCGTAGGTTGACAAAGTAACAGTAGGTTGAAAGAAAGAGTGAGAGAGAGAGAGAGAGAGAGAGAGAGAGAGAGAGAGAGAGAGAGAGAGAGAGAGAGAGAGAGAGAGAGAGAGAGAGAGAGAGAGAGACTAAATTTCTCGTATAGTGACCGACGTGGCAAGGGGAAAACACTATAGGTGAAGGGAAAAAGGAGGAAAAGATAAAATAATCAGGGTTCTGTGGGTGTTTGTATACCTGACTCTTAATGGTAGACCGGTTATAGGAAGAGTGAAAGATGAAAGAAGAAAGAGAATTTCACAGCCTCACAGGCAAGGAGGTATAACGGTCAAGCCTCGAGTAATTGATTTTCAGACAGAAACCAAGGGAAGCAGCAGCCAGATGCAGGGGTACAGAAGGTTCTGGGAGAAAACAGTAGCAAGATAGGAAAGAATGAGTTGAAAGATAGAGAGAAGAACACAAAGAACAAACGAGTAACAGGTGTCTAGCAGTGAGATGATATGCGGTTCTAAGGTGGTGTCGTAACTATGAATAAAACATTGTTTACAGTCGCATTTCTGGGCAACAGAGGAGCTGTTCACTGTCGCAACCCTGAAGAACAAACAGGATGTTTACTGTCGTTATTGATGAACAACGGAAATGGCTGTTTACTGTTGTAAATGATGAGCAACAGACAGGCTGTTTTCTATCATAACTGATGAATATCCGACAGACATGCTATTCACTGTTACAGCTGATGAGCAACGGAATGGCTGTTTACTGTTGTAAATGATGAGCATCAGACAGGCTGTTTTCTATCATAACTGATGAATATCCGACAGACAGGCTATTCACTGTTACAGCTGATGAGCAACGGAATGGCTGTTTACTGTTGTAACTGATGAACAACATACAGGTTGTTTATTGTCGTATCTGATGAGGAACAGACACGATGTTTCCTGTCGTAACTGATGAGAAACAGACAGGCTATTTACTGTCATCAGCCCGAAATAAATTCTGCTCTTCTTTCGTTTGTCATGACCCACTTCCATATTTCTTACTCTTCTCCATCTTCTTTCTTTTTTCTCTATTCTCCATCATCCTCCCTCTTTCTGTACCCTCCAGCCCCCTGCGTCTCTCACTCTATGCTTCGCATGTCGCCTGCCTCCAGACGAGAGAGTTAACCCACTCTGCCGCTCAGTGCTCCGTTAGGTATCTAGCCCCGCCTGGCCACCCACAGCCACGGGGGGGGGGGGGGGGGAGAGAGAGAGAGAGAGAGAGAGAGAGAGAGAGAGAGAGAGAGAGAGAGAGAGAGAGAGAGAGAGAGAGAGAGAGAAGAAGAAGAAGAAGAAGAAGAAGAAGAAGAAGAAGAAGACAGAAGAAGAAGAAGAAGAAGAAGACAAAAGAAAAGAAGAGGGAAATGCAAGAGGAGGAGAGTAAAGAGAGAAGGGTGTGTGTGTGTGTGTGTGTGTGTGTGTGTGTGTGTGTGTGGAAACATCAGAACTTGTCGAAGCGAGATGGGGCGAGTTTAAATGGAAAACATGTTTGTTCCTTATTCGTCTAAGCAACACTCGCGTACGATGCCAAGGCCAATGACTGTCTTTGTATTGAGCTCTGTGGCAAAACTCGAGGACGGAACACTACGGAAGGTCCAGGATTGTTGTGTGTTGAGCTGCTCGGCAACTTTCGTAAATGAGACACCATGGAACACCCGACTGATCTGATAAGTCAAACTAAATTTTACCCTTGATAGACAAAGAATGATGGAAATGTAGCAAAGGACAAAGAGAGACTGAACAATGAAGGAGTGTAGAGGAATTATAACCCTAAAGACAAACGAATAGTTAAAACAGAATACAAAGTAGTTGAACGAACAGATTGCGAAAAAACGATAATACAGACGAAGGACGAGTGAGGGGATAAACATGTTCAGACGACAAGTCTTGAAGTGCGACACTGAAGCAGAGACAACAAGGTAAAGACCCTTTACTACCGTGGTAGTTACCTAAGGAATCATGGCCTGGCCTTTACCTGGTACTTAAAGGCCAGGCCAAAAGGCTAAGCTATCATATGCGAGGGTCGTACCGTCGTGCTCGAGGATCGTAACGTCGTGTTCAAGGATCGTAACGTCGAGGTTTAGGATCGAACCGTTGTGCTTAAGCATCGCATCGTTGCGCTTGAGGATCGTACCGTCGTGTTCAAAGATCGCACCGTCGTGTTCAACGATCGCACCGACCGTCGTGCTTAACGATTACATCAACGTGCTCTGGGAAGAAAGGATAGATGAGATACCCGTGCATGACAAAGACGTACCTAAGATATAAAGTCCCAATGTCTTCTTCCAAATATATGAAAATAAAAACCTTAAAGCCGTGATGGTCGTCTACAGAAGTCGTGAGGGAGAAAGAAGCAAATGTTCGCGTAATTCAAGAACCTAAAACCCATTAGATTGTTAGCCTAATGCAATATCTTCTCGCTGCACAGAGACGCGACAATGGATATACAGCGTCAAAACAATTTTGCATATCAGTTCCTAACACTACTTGAGTTGTGCGGATATTTCTTGTCCACAATGACTTTCTTGATCAGGATAATCGTTTTTTTCTTTTTTTTCTTTAACCAGGATTATCCAGGATTATTTTCTTGACCATGGTTTTCTTGTCTACAGTAATTCTTTTTGCCACGATCATTTTCTTGTCCATAATTATTTTCTCTATGATTATTTTCCTCTCCATGACTGTTGTCTTGTTTACGATTATTTTCTTGGGGTCGAATTATTTCTTGCCTACGATTATTTCTTATTTATGATTATTTGTCATCAACAGTTATTTTTCGTTCATGATCACACCTTTTTTTTCTCATAATTATTTCTTCCTCACGATTACGTCTCGCTCAGGAGCATTTCATGTCTTTTGATATATTCTCTCATACTCAGGAGAGCAAAAGCTGATGACATTACCTTATCTTTTATCTATCATAGTTATCATCTATCATAGTTGAGAAAGATGCATCTATTTTACATTCAACAGAGAGAGCTGCTTTTTCTCCTTATATTTTCTGAACACCGCCTTAAGATATGTCTTCATCAAAAGACTTAGTAAATGAGACTATCATTCTCTACACCCGAGAAAGACAATCTTGTGTGAATATATTACATCAGTCCTCCTATGTAATGCACTGAGAGAGAACGGAAGTCAGCGAAGTAAGTGCAGTGAACCAGAAGTGTGTTGGTGACATCACTGAGGACTTCAGTAACACCGCTTATGGTGACGTCATGTGGGAAGTCTACGGGAAGCGCTAACCAGGGTTCGATCCAGCGTACTCGTATTGAGAAGAATCTCATTAACCCCACAGTGTCTATCGCTCTCTGTTGAGGATTAACATGTTGAGCACGACGGTGCGACCCTTGAATATGACTTTACGACCCATGACCACGACTGAACGACCTTTTAGCACGACGATACGACCCTTGAGCATGGAGGTATGACTCTCAAGGACGACTGTACGACCAGCAGGTGCCAGGGGGTCATGGGGGCAAGAGAGAGACAGGAAGGGAGTTGGATGAGGGTAAGGGAGTGGGTAAGCAAGCCTTCATCTATCACTGTGGCCTGTTAACCGTACATGACGTGTTTAGAACCAGAAGACAACATGGGCCGACCCGTGATCACTATGTTTATCTTGTAGACACAACTCTATCACTCTCTTCTCAACCACCCACTGGGCTGCTACTCTTCTTGCCCTGAAGAACATGATTATACTGTACTCGTAACAAGAAGCAAGAAGAAGGGAATCTCTGGGTGTATATAATGTACGTAATGTAGTGAAGAGGATTGATGTGCTGGCAGAATGTTGTGATTTCGAGGGCAGATCAGCAGAAGAGGGTGAGCTGATGCACTGGAAAGGAGACCCTTAGGGATATACAAGCAGAGGAACACAGGAAATGAGCAAAGCTTTGAATAGTATGATATATTCCATTAGAGATACAGCAATCGTGGAAGTGTATGGCCTGGTTGATGAAAGGTAGCCATAAAAGGGAAATATTAAGAGAAATCTAGACACAGAGATTGACAATTACCTAATACTGAAGGATCTAGCTGTAAAGTGGGTGGCTACAAAATTAGAGAGAGACACGTCAGGCAGGTGTAGTGGTGTTGTTGTTAGCGTTACTGACTATGAGTTACCAGTAGGCGACAAATGGCTACCTGGCTTAGGCTAGTGTGTGTGTGTGTGTGTGTGTGTGTGTGTGTGTGTGTGTGTGTGTGTGTGTGTGTGTGTGTGTGTGCATTGGTGTAAGTAAATGTTATACTTAAAAGGTTAAGAGAAGGGGTCAACGCGAGTGTAAAATCATCTCCCTGTATCACACAAATATCAATCTCACACACACTAATGTAAACACACACAAATCCTGAGTTCCACATGAATGGCAACACAGGCACCAGGCTAGTGTCGGGGAGCCGTGACGTCACAGGGAATTCCCTCCAATCCTCTATATGTAAATGGCTGTCGTGTCTGGTAAGGGATTTTCAGAATTTCTCCAGTGTATAATGATCCTTACATTATCATTAAATCCCAGCGTATTGGAAGATTTTTCTGTTTCAGTAACAAAGGGAATATAAGCAACACCAGGTAATGTACCAATATATAATAGGTTAATTTTAGTATGATTAAGAACCATTGAATTTCAGCGCTTCTATACACCAGTTTTCTCAAGTGAAGAACCTGACTTTAGTGAGGATGAATACAACCTGATATAGCTTTGTGTCTACACGCTCCCGCCATTTAACAAACCATTAAACTCTGGCATTCAAACACGAACTTTTAAAATCGGTCACACAAACTCGAATTTGAAATTTAGTTATCCAATTCCGTCATTCAACTGCAAATCTTTAATTAAAAGTCCATCATTCGAACGTAAACTTTCCAACAGTAGATTTCAACTCAAGCCTTTAAAAATTTCATTTAAAACGCAAAAAATCAAATTGTCATTCAACGAAAACGTATGCAATCTTTCATAAAAAAGAATCGGACTTATAGATTGTCGTCAGTTTAACACACACTGAAAATTTGTCAAACAACTGTAACTTTAAAACTTTGTCAACTTTTGGCTGCCATTTCAACTGCTTCATTTGAATGGGAAATTCTAAGTCATCTAATTCTATGGTATCCTTTGAAAATTATATTCCAAGCTGTGATGAATCATGTGTGTTTCATTCGAATCACTGGTCCACTACTGTGACGAACCAGGTGTGTTTCATTAGAATCACTGGTACACTATTGTGGAGAAGCAGTCGTGTTTCATTCGAATTATTGGTTCATTACTGTAGCAAAACAGGTGCGGTTCATTCAAATCACTAGTTCATTTCTATGCGTCATGCGTTACCAGCGATGAGAAAGCATGCGTCTGGTACTCATACATTCATGTATTCTGCATTAGGTGGGATGCGTTAGGCTGGATGGCTGGCTTAACTAGCTGACTGGCTTGGGTGGCTGGCTGAATCGAACAAACCTGAGTCGATCGAGGTCTGAATCTGTTATTCATCCATAGGTTAGCCTTGGTAAGGCACCCACTCCAATACGTGAGGCTCATACACACATGGGGCTCACATGGAGCAAAGGCCTGCTCACATACTGGAGTCTATCAGATACATATGAGATCCTGCACAGCATAGGATTCTTAAGCACACGAAATGCTTATAAAATGAGACTGATGATACTTACTAAGAACATCATATGCCCCGATACACACAATGGGACTCATCGTCATACACGGGGAAGGAACGCCCACGGATCCCATATATATATATATATATATATATATATATATATATATATATATGATAGAGTTGATAGAGATGCTCTGTGGAAGGTATTAAGAATATATGGTGTGGGAGGAAAGTTGTTAGAAGCAGTGAAAAGTTTTTATCGAGGATGTAAGGCATGTGTACGTGTAGGAAGAGAGGAAAGTGATTGGTTCTCAGTGAATGTAGGTTTGCGGCAGGGGTGTGTGATGTCTCCATGGTTGTTTAATTTGTTTATGGATGGGGTTGTTAGGGAGGTAAATGCAAGAGTTTTGGAAAGAGGGGCAAGTATGAAGTCTGTTGGGGATGAGAGAGCTTGGGAAGTGAGTCAGTAGTTGTTCGCTGATGATACAGCGCTGGTGGCTGATTCATGTGAGAAACTGCAGAAGCTGGTGACTGAGTTTGGTAAAGTGTGTGGAAGAAGAAAGTTAAGAGTAAATGTGAATAAGAGCAAGGTTATTAGGTACAGTAGCGTTGAGGGTCAAGTCAATTGGGAGGTGAGTTTGAATGGAGAAAAACTGGAGGAAGTGAAGTGTTTTAGATATCTGGGAGTGGATCTGGCAGCGGATGGAACCATGGAAGCGGAAGTGGATCATAGGGTGGGGGAGGGGGCGAAAATTCTGGGGGCCCTGAAGAATGTGTGGAAGTCGAGAACATTATCTCGGAAAGCAAAAATGGGTATGTTTGAAGGAATAGTGGTTCCAACAATGTTGTATGGTTGCGAGGCGTGGGCTATGGATAGAGTTGTGCGCAGGAGGATGGATGTGCTGGAAATGAGATGTTTGAGGACAATGTGTGGTGTGAGGTGGTTTGATCGAGTGAGTAACGTAAGGGTAAGAGAGATGTGTGGAAATAAAAAGAGCGTGGTTGAGAGAGCAGAAGAGGGTGTTTTGAAGTGGTTTGGGCACATGGAGAGAATGAGTGAGGAAAGATTGACCAAGAGGATATATGTGTCGGAGGTGGAGGGAACGAGGAGAAGAGGGAGACCAAATTGGAGGTGGAAAGATGGAGTGAAAAAGATTTTGTGTGATCGGGGCCTGAACATGCAGGAGGGTGAAAGGAGGGCAAGGAATAGAGTGAATTGGAGCGATGTGGTATACCGGGGTTGACGTGCTGTCAGTGGATTGAATCAAGGCATGTGAAGCGTCTGGGGTAAACCATGGAAAGCTGTGTAGGTATGTATATTTGCGTGTGTGGACGTATGTATATACATGTGTATGGGGGGGTTGGGCCATTTCTTTCGTCTGTTTCCTTGCGCTACCTCGCAAACGCGGGAGACAGCGACAAAGTATAAAAAAAAAAAAAAAAAAAAAAATATATATATATATATATATATATATATATATATATATATATATATATATATATATATATATACACGTGGAAAGTGTGTGTATGAAATGCTCATAACATATACCCACACCATCATAATACAGTCAGCTGTCACACTGATGTTTGGTTATAAGGAACTCGCACAAATACAGTCCAATACGCAATCACGAATCATGAAAATATGTAGATATGTACACACAATTCCAGTCACTTTCATAACCTCTACACGTACGGGACACGTGCATACGTCAGATACATTCATTTGATTGGATACGTGAAGCTATCAATCCTTAGGTACAGACGTGTATGAGGTGATATCAACAGGACGACGTAACAGTGCACGTCAGCTTCGGAAACTGTGGAGGGATATGGGTCATTAGCACTGAGGTACAGTAGAGGATGATCTCTGAAACTGTATCCTTAGCAAGTCAAGACCTAGCTACAGAAGATCTGATTTCCGCTACAGGATGTGAGGACTTGGAACGACCTCTCAATCTATGATGTGACAGAAAAAAAAAAGATTATCACTTTCAGTAACAAAATTCGACTGATAATGGTCTGATCACAAGAGTACTCAATCGTAACTTCAAAGCCAAAATTGCTATAAACAGTCGTAATGTAAAGGTTAGAATCAGGGAACTGTAAGCCTGATGAAGAATTGGATGCTAGGAACCTGTATCGGAAAACGACTAAGATGGAAAGAAAGGAGAGACAGGCAGTATGTTTGAGAAAAGAAACTTGGATGTTCTGGCTCAGAGTGCTCATCTTCCTCGAAGGCTCAGGCTGGCGTGTCTAGATGTATGTGAACGTAACCAAGATAAGAAGAGAGGAGAGGTATGTAGCACGTTTGAGGAAATAAATCTGAATGTTCTAGCTCTGAATGAAACAAAGTTCAAAGGTAAAGAGTAAGAATGTTCTGGAAATGTTTTAGTGGTAAAGTCAGGGGTTGCTGAGAGGACAAAAGCTAAGGAAGGAGTAACACTAGTCCTGATGCAAGAGTTGTGGAAGTGCGTGAAAGAGTGTAAGGAAATGTGTCCTAAAGTGATGTGGGTAAAAATGAAAGTAGACGGGAAGAGACGGGTGATTAGGCACCTGACCATGAGAAGAAAGATCATTAGAGGCAAATGCTTCAAGAGTAGCTAAGTGAGTGTGTTAGCAGTTTTGATGCATGAGGCCGGGTATTAGTGATGGGTGATTTGAATGCGAAGGTGAGTTATGTGGCATTTGAAGGTATAATTGGGAGGCATGGGGTACCATTATGAATGAAAATGGCAAACAGCTTGTAAAATTGTGTGCTGAAAAAGAACGAATACCTTAATTGAAAAGCGGGACACGCACAATATACTTATGTGAGCAGGATACATGATCAGTTAGCATCAGTGAATAACAGAATTGATAGGCATATAAGAGAGAGACTTTTGAATGTAAATGTGCTGAGAGTGGCAACTGATGGGATGTGTGATCTCCATCTTGAGGAGGCAAGGATGAGATTTTGCAAAGGTTTTAGGAAAAGAAGAACCAATACCGGTGAGAAGAGTGGTGAAAGTAAGCGAGCGTGGAAAGGGCACTTTTGTGAAAAAATACCAGTAGAGAATGAATGAAGGGCAAAAGGTGAAAGTAAATGTAGTCAATGGGAGTGGGCGAGGAAAGGGAGGTGTTTAAAGAAGCAGTGCTGGCATGCGCGAAAAATGCATGTGGCATGAGAAAGGTAGGCAGATTAGAGAAGGCAGTGAGTGATGGGATTAACAAGCAAAGTTGCCAGTGAAAGAGAAAATGGAGGCGTCTGTGCGTTATTCACAGGGAAGGAGGTCAAGAGGAAGGTGCACGGGTTGAAAGGAGAGGGCAAATGAGAGTTGGGGTGAGCGAATATCAGTAAACTTCAGGGATAGAAAAACATTTTGGAAGAAGGCTAATAATGTGCGAAAAGCAAGAGTAAAAAGAGGAACATAGACGAAGGGAGTAAAAGAGGAGGTGATAACAAGTAGTGAGAGTGAGAAGATGGGGCGAGTATTTTGAAGGACTGTTGAATGTGTTTGATGATAAGGTGGCAGATATAAGATGTTTGGGTCAGTGTGGTATGCGAAGTGAGAAAGTCATGGGGAGTTGTTTGGTGGGGAGACAAGAGATAGTGAATAGCTTATGTTGGATGAAATGTGGCAAGGCAGCTGGAGTGGATGGTATTACAGTTGAATTAATCAAGAAAGGGGATGATTGTGTTGTTGATTGGTTAGTTAAGCATTTCAATGGTGAGGTGCCTGAGGACAGCCGGAATGCATGTATAGTACCATTGTATGAAGACAAGGAGGATAAAGTTAAGTGTTCGAACTACAAAGGTATGATATCGTGGGGTGTACCTGGTAGGTTGTATGAGAGAGTAATGATTGTGAGTGCGAACATGTGTAGAGCATCAGGCTGGGAGGAACAGTGTGATTTCAGAAGTAGCAGAGGATGTGTTGATCAGGTGTTTGCTTTGAAGTGTGTGTGTGTGTGTGTGTGTGTGTGAGAGAGAGAAATACACAGAGAAAAGGATAGATCTGTATGCGGCATTTATGGGTCTGGAGAAAACATTTGACAGGGTTGATAGAGATGCCTTATGGAAATTCTTAGGAATATACGGAGAGAGAGGAAAGCTGCCAAAAGCAGTGAGAAATTTTTATCAAGGTTGGAAGGCATGTGTATCAGTAGGAAGAGAGGAGAGTGAGTGGTTCCGAGTAAAAGATGGTCTGTGGCAAGGGTGTGTGATGTTACCATGTTTGTTAAATTTGTTTATGGATGGGGTAGTGAGGGAGATAAATGCAAAAGTTTTGGAGAGAGGGGCGAGTATGCAGTTTGTAGGGGATGAGAGGACCTGGTAAGTGAGTCAGATGTTATTTGCTGATAAAACAGCACTGGTGGCTGATTCGAGTGTGGAATGCAGAAGTTAGTGACTGAGTTTGGAAGGGTGTGTGAAAGGAGAAAGTAGAGTAATGTGAATAAAAGCAAGGTTATTAAGTTTGGCAGTGTTGAGGGACAGGTTAGTTGGGGGTGTATGTTTGAACAGAATTTGGAGGAAGTGAAGTGTTTTAGATACTTGGGAGTGGACGTGGCAGGGAATGGAATCATGGAAGCGGAAGTGAGTCATGGGATGGATGAGGAGGCGAAGGTTCTGGGAGCGCTGAAGAATGTATGAAAAGAGGGGTCGTTATCTGGGAGGGCAAAATGGGTATGCTTTGAAGGTACAGTAATCCCAACAATATCATATGGATGCGAGGCATATGCTATAGATAAGACTGTGCGGAGGAGGGTGGGTCTGTTAGAAATGAAACGTTTGACGACAATATGTGGTGTGAGCTGGTTTGACTGAGAAAGTAATGGAAGGGTGAGGCAAAGGTATCCTCTTCCCAACCCCTGACTTTACTCCCACGACGTTTCAGAACCATTCTTCGCCATTACCCTTGAGCTCCGTTTCACTCAGAGCCAGAACATCCAGGTTTCTTTCCTCAAACATACTACCTACCTTTTCTCGCTTCTCATCTTGGTTACATCCACACACACTCAGACACCCTAATCTGAGCTTTCGAGGAGGATGAGCTCTCCCCGCTTGGCTCCTGTTTCCTCTTTAAGAAATCTAAATACAAGAATGGGAGGGTTGCCAGCCGCCCGCTCTCGCCTCCTTTAGTCGCCTACAATACGCGGGGAATACGGTAAAATTCCCCCCCCCCCCCACACACATATATATATATATATATATATATATATATATATATATATTAGGGATGATCATAGCCTAGCCGTAATGCTCCCGGCTTCTACGCAGGTGCCCCGGGTTCGATCCTGGCTGTTGGAGGCTAGTGTTATATGTTAAAGCGCGTTCATATGCACTTTTTACGTATGTATGTATATATACATATATATATATATATATATATATATATATATATATATATATATATATATATATATATATATTATCATTATTATTTTGCTTTGTCGCTGTCTCCCGCGTTTGCGAGGTAGTGAACGTACTTGAATTGTCTGAACTGTCTTTTAGCGGTTTCAACAACTGTACTATGGTTAATGCTCCCCTGTCCCGATGTTTAATTTTCCTTGATTTACATACATCAGTGATTAACGAGAAGATATGTTAATTCCATTCGAGCAAAAACTATCAAAGTTTAGTCAAATTCTCCGCACGGTAATACGACTGATGCCATTGGTGAATTTCAATCATAAATAATTAATTTGCGTGTATAAACATTTCGAAGAGTAGCAGTTAAAATCTAAAAAATCAATGAACTAAATGATATCTATGCTTTCTCGTACGTTTTACATTTTCAGTGCGATATGCTCGGAGGAAAGGTCGTCCTAAGCAAAACAGAACCTAACGTCGTCGCTGTACACAGCTGAGTCAGCTCACCGGCCAACTGTAGCACGGAGAGGACATACGTGCTGATCAACCCCACCCCTTCCGCCTTTACCTCGTCTATCTCTGTAAGTGTAAAGTTTATAATAGAACCAATAATTACTTACCTCAGGGTATATATGTACATGTAGATAGAATTTCACTCTAGCCTTCACAGCCTATCAGACGCCAGGGTGATGCAAGCCGTCAACGTCAACTGTCATATACATCCACCAACCGAAACATTGTTAAGACCTTCTTCAGGAGCTAACGATAATACCACGATCAAGTACACTGTCACTTAAGTATATTGCTCACTCAGGGCGCTGTAAAATGACACTAACCTCAGCCATACTTCCCGCAGAACTGATAAACAATACACACAAACACGAAGCCAAGTTGCCAACACGCCTAAACAATCGTCGCAGTAGTTTTTCAACTGAACGTTACCATGGAAGTTAACCATATAAATCTTACCTTACCTTACCTTTCACTATAGTTCATTGTTACACTTTCAATTTCTATCCCTTAAAACCTTATAGATATAACTGAACACATGATGAATGATTATGGGTATGTGTTTTGTATTGCACTTGCTGACTAGGAGGCGTACCCAGGATTCGGTCAAGCCCCCCAGGTTGACGGTGGTGGAATTACGAACAAATATAACGCTGAAAAACTCCAAATGAGAGTAGTATGGAAGAACACATTGAACAGGGTGAGGCAGAAGTTACTACTGTGTAACTATACTACAAACAAAATCCTTCTCCGTATTATTGTTACGACAAACGGCTTAACGTGAGTTTTGACCGGTACGGTGACCGTCCCTCCTCCCTCCCTCCCTCCTTCCTCACGCAGTGTCACGTCGTGTTTCCTTGAATGGAAGCGTGAACGGTGGACTCCTGGAGGATAACAGGTGTTGATGTAAAAATATTTTTGTCGCTTGAGGCTCCAGTGCTTTTGGTGGAGCAGGTGTTACGTAGTGTAGTGTTACATAAGTGTAACAGATGTTTGTTGAAACTCCTGGAGGATAACAAGTGTTAATGTAAAAATGCTTTTGTCGCTTGAGGCTCCAGTGCTTTTGGTGGAGCAGGTGTTACGAGCGTAGTGTTACATAAGCGCAACAGAAGTTGTTGAAGCTCCTGGAGGATAGCAGTGTTCATGTGAAAACTTTTTGTCGCTTGAGGCTCCAGTGCTTTTGGTGGAGCAGGTGTTATTTAGTGTAATGTTACATAAGTGTAACAGAACTTTGTTGAAAGTACCACTGACACTTCCTTACCACAACCAGTGCGGCGGCTCATTGCCAAGCAGGCCCTCAGTAGTGACAGGAGAACATATTGGATATATCAGATTCCATAATGGCAAGCTCGAATTTTTTTTTTGTTCACAGTTTATTATGAGTTCGGCGACCATTTATGATAAAGAATAAATTCATGATATAACAGTTGATGGCGAATATCAAGGTAGTTCTGTTCGATGAACAGTTGTCATGCTCATATGGAATGAACATTTCATTACTATTAACGTGTCAGTGTTTCAAGAAGGTACTTAAACAGTTACAGTTGGTCATTCGTGAACATCCGTTAAACAGTTAAGCAGAGAAACGTATACATCAAATTTATCTTTCGAGGGACAAAAGAAAAGAATTGTAAAGTTTTATAGATCTTCCTTACTGTTAACTATATAGTATACTGTACAGCTCAAGGGAAGGTACCCATCTGCCTTCATTACTCACCTGCATAGAGTGAATTGGACCGACGTAGAATATAGGAGAGTTTGTAGGACGTAAACGTGCTGAGAGATGGAAGCGAGTATGAAAGTTTGTAATGAGTTTAGAAGGAAGCTGGCATGTGTAGCAAGGAAATGGTGAAATGAGTGAGCTTGGAAAAGAGGCTTGTGAACAGAAATACCAAGGGAGTGGTGTGAGGTTAGGGTAAATAAAACAAGAGAAGTGGGCGCATTGTGGAAGATATATAGAAAAGGTGTTGACATGCGCGCTTTAAGTGTATGGTATGTTAAAAATGGGAGTATAGGGCATGTGAGAAAGGATAGTGAGTGGTGAATGAGAAAGCAGAATTACTGGTGAAAGAGAAGAAAAAGAGAGGTATGGCAGGTATCTGTAAGGGAAGAGTGTGAGTGATTGGGAACTAATGTTCAACCCAGTAATTCAAATTTCTGAAAGTGCACATGCGTCGCTTGAGGCCAGGCATGCGCACTTTCAGGAATTTTAGTCACTAACTGGAACAAGGCTGGTCAGCATCCAGGCTCTTTGTTAATGATTCTTCATCTGTTGGCAATACCTGAATAAGGTGTTCTAGATATTTCGATTTGATATTATGACGTAACTTTGACTATCTTCATAATCCTGGTAGTTGATGGGTCTAATGCCTAAACATTAACAACCAATCAGCCATCAACAATTATCACCGTTTGTGATGTGCTGTGGATTTTTTTCCTCACGCATAACATAATGAATCAGACTGCATTGATTATACGTAATTTGATCATTAATGTGAATATTCATTTATCTATATATCATACTTGATCGCCGTTTTCTTGCGTCAGCGAGACAGCGCCAGGAAACAGACGAAGAATGGCCCTTCACTCATATACACATATATGTATACATAAACGCCTATACACGCACAAATACATACATTATACATATGCATATCAACATATACATATACAAACACATAAACACATACAGACACATACATATATACACATACTTGCTTTCATCCATTCTGGCGCTACCCCGCCCTACAGGAAACAGCATCGCTACCCCCTGCATCAGTGAGGTAGCGCCAAGAAAACAGACAAAAAGGTCACATTCGCTCACACTCAGTCTCTAGCTGTTATGTGTAATGCACCGAATCCACAGCTTCCTATTCACATCCAGGCCCCACACACCTTTCCATGGTTTACCCAAGACGTTTCACATCCCCTGGTTCAGGCCATTGACAGCCCGTCTACTCCGGTATATCACATCGTTCCAATTCACCGTGTTCCTTGCACGCTTCTCACCTTCCGGTATGTTCAGGCCCCGATCGCTCAGAATCTTTTTCACTCCATCCTTCCACCTCCAATTTGATCTCCCACTTCTTTTTTTCCCTCCACCTCTGACACATACGTCCTCTTTCTTGATCTTTCCTCACTCATTCTCTCCATGTATCCATCTTCACCTACTTCACAAGATAGTGATTAGACATCCCTCCAGCTGCCCTTCTCAGCGGACTAACATCCAAAAGTCTCTCTTTTACACGCCTGTCAATTAACACGTAATCCAGTAATGCCCTTTGACAATCTCTCCTACTCACATGCGTATACCTATGTGTATCTCTCTTTTTAAAACAGGTGCTACCAATCACCAGTCTTTTTTCAGCACACAAATCCACGAGCTCTTCACCATTTCCATTCACAACACTGAATAATCCATGTATACCAATTATACCTTCAACTGCCATATTGCTCACCTTTGCATTTAAATCATTCATCACTTAAACCCAGTCTCGTGCAACAAAGCTGCTGACACACTCAGCTACTCCCAAAGCACTTGCCTCTCATGATCTTTCTTCTTATGACCAGGTGCATAAGCACCAATAATCACCTGTCTCACATCCATTTCAGTTTTTCCCACTTCAGTCTAGAATTTACTTTCTTACACTCTATCACATACTCCCACAACTCCTGCTTCAGGAGAAGCGCTACTCCCTCCTTAGCTCTTGTCTTCACACCAAACCCTGTCTTTACTCCCAAGACTTTCCCAAACCACTCTTCCCTCTTACACTTGAGCTTCGTTTCACACTGAGCCAGAACATCCTGGTATTTATTCCTCAAACATACTACCTATCTCTCCTTTCTTCTCATCTTGGTTACATCCACACACGTTCAGACACCTCAATCTGAGCCTTCGAGTAGGATGAGCACTCCCCATTTGACTCCTTTTTCTGTTTACCCTTTTAGTAATTGAAGTACAAGGAGGAAGGGTTTCCAGCCCCCAGCTCCCGCCCCCCTTTAGTCACCTACGGCCCGCGGGGAATCCTTGGGAAATATTCTTTCTCCCCTATCCTTACTTTCACGTTTTCCCCGTACTTCAAGGCCCCATCCCGCATATCATTTTCTATACTTTATTAATCGACATGTTATACAGAAAAAAAAAACATTCCAAGTGTCAAGATTTGTACGTTTCCTTAAACACATATATTCTCTTCAAAAAAACGGAGCCAGAAGGCAGCCTTTTCCATCCCTACTTCTCGGCCTCCACCATGGAAACATTTCACTCACATGTCGACTTCATCAGTTGTATTCCTCTATATGTTCCCTTTCATTCATTCATTTTCTTTCTTTCTTGTTGCTATGTGTTGCCCAAATTAGCACTGCACTCTTTCTTCTTTCCTGTTTATTGGTTCTTTTTTTTATATTCGTATTTCTCACTTCATCCATTCCTCTGGATACACATATCTAATCTGTATTGAAATGGATCCTAAACGTATGGACTCTAGTCACTCAGCTGATCACAATGATTCACTTAGAATTGTTGATGTAGTGTTGGATTGTATGCGGAGGGGGCAAGGCTGGCTCTGACATGGTTACTTCGACAAAAGATTGCCTTTATCATCTTTTTTTTTTATACAATCGTAACCTCTGTTACCTTGAACCTGTTTGGAATATATCACGTTAAGTGTGACTGATCTGAACCTGATGGCGGAGAATAGGCTTACTTCAGAGCGTGCTGAGGTCCTGCAAACAAGGCAGGCACTTGTCCCAGTACTTGTATAGCCTTTAGTCTAGTGAGATAAACTGATATACCTTAGTGCCATGGTCTCTATTATGGCAAGAGATCCAGAGAGAATTGTAGCTTAGCGTCGGATCCTATGTAAATTATAGCTGGGAGAAAGTGGTCTAGCCTAGTCCTAGAATTTACATAGTGTAAAAGCGAATACTAACTTTTATTATATACATATATATATATATATATATATATATATATATATATATATATATATATAAACTTGGTGCTTTTATACGCATATATGAACTCGCACGCTCACACACACACACACACACACACACACACACACACACACACACACACACACACACACACATTCATCCTCGTGTTCATATGAAGTCACCTTTATCATAAAACCTACACTCCTACACATAAAATCAACGCAGTTATAAAATGTTGTTCATATATATCTGGCAGCAAACATCCCGTGACACGAATAACCCAAGTGTGATAACTTGACATATAATAAGGAATTTAGATGCAAATGGCTTGGATAATGTTAGGTTAAGGTTGTGGAGTGAAGGCTCGGAGTTTATTATATTGCTTCCTGATGACCCTATTGTATTTCTAAACCTCTTGTGTATATGGATATACTCGAAATTTATATCTTTATATATATATATATATATATATATATATATATATATATATATATATATATATATATATATATATATAAGATTGACGTGCATCATGGCTCTAGAAACGTGTACCTTGTGATAGAATGCGACCAGGAATATATATAATATATATATATATATATATATATATATATATATATATATATATATATATATATATAATGGTGGATGTGATTTGATAAAGAGCTGCAGTGTCTCGTCCAGCTTGGCAGTGTTGCCAGATGCTTTACGAGGTGGTCTACCTTGACTGCCAGATCAGACGCTGCTCACGCCTTCACCCAAGCGCTCGTACATTACCATAAACTTGTCTGTGTTTGGAACTCCGTGGTCACCCGCCAGCCTGCCTGTGACGTCATGACCAGGGCTATCTTGGCTCCCTTGTTTATTTTATTTTTATCTTTTTTTTTCTCTCTCTCTTTCTTTTCTAAGCAGAACGTCACAAAGAAGGACGCTCATGATTGGGATGTGTGGTGGTGATTACTATTTGTGTGTTACGGGGAGAGAGTTTTACATTCATGTTGCTCCTGTCTCTTAAACTTGTATAAATGTACCATGGCTACTCTTATATGTGTACACACACACACACACACACACACACACACACACACACACACACACACACACGTAACTCCCAGGTCTAAGCCAGGTACTCTTTTTACGACCAGCCCCGGGAAAGAGGACTGGGTTGGCTGTTGACCGACTGCAGTGTCCAAGATCCGAACATGGGCGGGCCCGTGCGTGAATCATGGTCAGCGACGCTAAACACTAAACCACAGAAGCTCGTGTGTGTGTGTGTGTGTGTGTGTGTGTGTGTGTGTGTGAATAAGTTATGTGTTATCAACTATTTGTGCAACTGGGGCAGGGAGTGTTTAAATCGTTAGGCCTCTCCCGCTCATCCTTGCCTTTTGATCATACAGACTTTTGATTTTACCATTGCTGGTGTATTTACTTCCTCTTCCATCAGCCTGTTCCACTAAACTACAAATCTTTTCCTGGGAAATTCTTACTCATGGCCCTGCATATTCTTCTTCTGCTTAACCTCCACTTAGGTCCTTTTGCTCTGGACACACACATTTTATATCAGAAAGCTGTTCCAAGTTAAGGTTCTCATGGCTTCTTAGGAATTTAAATGTTATTCTTAAATCTCTACTTATTATTCCTTCTTCGAATGTGAGGAGACTGAGGGATTCCCTCGTCGCTTCGTGGCTCATTCTATTCATTTTTGGTTCAGGTCTTGCCGCATGCCTTTAGAGCCTTTCCAGCAGTTTTATGTTGCTCCTCAGGTGAGGAGTCTGGAATGCTGTGTCATAATCCAGTATAAGGCGAACGCATGTCATATATATCTTCCTGCACGTCACACTGCCCAGGTACTTGAAGGCAGTTCTAACAGAGGCCAGAGTAGAGCTGTCTCCATGATCCTTCGTATATGATACTGTAGCGAAATCTTTAGCGTGAAAGCCACTCCCAGGTCCCAGTATGATGTCACTATGATGTTCCATTATGATGTCACGTAAGCAGTCTTGATGCCACTTTGCTACTGTTGAGACGTCATCGCTGATGCTCTAACGACTTCATTACTGCGTGGTTTATCCTCCTCTAACACCTCTGCTGTGTTCACCTTTGTACCACTCCCTTCTCTTCTCGCTTATCTTCTGCCGCCCACTGTAACACTCCTCTGTGTCTTTTACAAAGGTTCACCAATACTCCAGAGCTTCGTCTCGTTGCTTCTTCTGGCACTAGCAGGGAACGTAGACCTCATGTATTTTTATGTACCTTTCACCTTGTGATGCTGTCCCTCTGCTTTCTCTTTTCAATCTATTTCATTTCTGTTTTCTTCTTTTGTTCATTGTTTTCCATTCCTTTCCTTATCCCTCGTATAATCCTGAAGCATTTAAGTGTTTCGCATCAGACCATCCACCAAATTTCACTCATACGGCCTTCCCTCCTCTCTGATCACCTGGGTATCTCTCCTCTACCCAGGCGCAGTCACCGCGCTGTGCTGTTATCAAGAATCACGTACTATTTTGTGATGAATGTTTGGCTCCCCTCAGGGCGTTGTTCTTTAGCAGATCATCTGTAACACATGTCAGTCAGGTATATCATGTCTAGTCGTAAAGACTGACCTTCGCTATCTTCGGAGTATGAGTATTTCTTCATTACCGACATACCGAGGTGTTTTATTGCGTAAACTCTTCATTATAAGCCCGCGTGATCTAGAAGCAAAATGCGTCGGGAATCTAAGAGTAATTGAATGTATAAGAAAGATCATAGCCTTCACCTGGTGTAGTTTTTGCCAGTCAAGAAGGTGCCCAGAACCTATAAAAAAAAAACTTGTCAGGCTTGATTTACCGTCCAGTCTCTTTCATAGCAGTTAAATCTGGATGTCTCAAAGTGTACAGTCTGGGTCTGTGCCACTGGGGTCTAGCAATATTTATATGACGCCGTCTGCATAAAAGATGTCAGTCCTCGTGTACCCTACTGGTCAGGGGGTATCCTGTCGATGTTATAAATAGCGATGGTGACAGAAGGCTGTACCCCTGTGGGACCCCTTCTTGGTAATGGAAAGTCTGGAGATAGCGCTGTGTTGATGGTCATTGCCGGCCGTGTTTTGGTTAAGAAAGCTACACAGGCATCTTTCTAATGGGTTTATACAGTAGGCCATGTGTCCACACTTCATCAGTGGCTTTGCTTATATCGCTCTGTACAGTCGTAGTTTATGGCTAAGCCTCTGGTGAACGCTATTTATCTGCGGTGATCGAGATTGCCGTGATGGTGCTTCAGGCTATCTGAAAACCATATTGACTGTGGTAGTAGTATGTTGTCTCGGTGTTACATTCATCTGAGGTTACGTTAGGTCCTTCCAACCTCATCTTTTACAAAGGTCGTGTTCATCTTCACATATAGCTCCTGTTTCCTGAGGGGTGGGTCCCGATTCTCATAGGACCATTTGATTCTCCTTTTTATTCCCGAAAACATCTAGTCAAAAGTTCACCCCTTTTGGAAAGATCACTTCTTTTTGATACATGTCTTTCTCCCTCCGTGTACCATGGTCGAAAACGGAAGCAGCACTGTGTTCAAACCCGAACACAGTACTATGTTCGAAAGCGAATGAATGATTTCTTTGACCCCGGAATCAACGGCAGTATGTTCGAACCTACTCGGTGTTTTACTATACGTCCGCATCATACTTTTCAACACCTTTTCTTTCATCGTTTACTCATTGTATCTTCTGTTTGTGGAACCCCTTACGTAACCATTTACCTTCCATATTTAACCAAACAGCTTTTCAAGTGTTGTGTATATAAACATCCGTTATACTATCTTCCATAAAGTGTGAGGCAAACTTGAGTGTATACAGGGCACCAAAAAAGTGCATTATCCTGTGTGTGTGTGTGTGTGTGTGTGTGTGTGTGTGTGTGTGTGTGCCGCGCAGCTGCACATGGCATCCTTCCCTCCTGAAGTGTTATTACAAAGAAAACATTATGCTCTCTCTCTCTCTCTCTCTCTCTCTCTCTCTCTCTCTCTCTCTCTCTCTCTCTCTCTCTCTCTAAATCTCTTTCTGAATCTCTCTCTTACCTATCACCACCCTTTCAATTCCATTCCCTCTCCCCTTCATTCATTCCCCACGCTCGCTCGACCATCAACACCCAAAACCATCATCACCCTTAGCTCAGGATGGGGCTTGGTTGATTGGAGAGGGGTGGAGGAGGGATGGTGGGGGAGGGGAAGGAGCGGGGAGGTGGGAGGAAGGGGACCAACTGGTCGACCACCTGACTGATGAATAAAGACGTTCTTCACGGGCCGTGTGACCCGTCTGGTCTGTGTTCCTCGAATGAACTCGAGCCTCGCCCACCCTGGCCACCCCTCTCGCCCAGGGTTAATTGTACTGTTTATCGTTCTGCATCTGTCCACTCGAAGAGATTGGACTATGAAGAGTAACGTTACGTGATGATGGAAGAAACGAAGGATTGGTTGTTGCTATTTAAAAAAAAAAAAATTCACAGACAGCCTTATCTTGAGTCTACTCATTTGAAAAGATTCAGATATGAAGAAAAATGGTTGATGATTATGAAAGATTGCAGTGAGTAGGCCTTTTTGAGATAAATATCCGTGCCTAGCATGATCCCCTGGTGAATCTTGCATAAAGCAGCTAAAACATTGAATTGTTGATGTTGAAAACAAATTCAGAATTTGTTGTAAGTCGAGAGAGGATACAGAAGGACGAGGAACTCGAGATGATCAGAGATCGAGCAGTTTGGGTAACACAAGGTTGTGGTGATTTAAAAAAACGAAAACAGAAACATGAAATTAATTCATGAATGACTGTGTCATATTGCAGGGAAACAGCTTGATATATGTAGACAGGAAGACAGAGTCACACATACTCACGAAACAGTAAAACCTGTCTACGAGATTAGTGGAAAAGACGACCTGAAGACTGATGTATATAGTTATAAACAAGACGATTAATCAGCCAGCAGATCCACTGACTTGATAGCAGTTAGACGCTCCCTTATGAGCAGTCCCAGTTTATGATCGACTGCCACATGAGCAATATAGATCATGTACGATGCCTGATGAGGATCTTCCTGGTAACTTGAGGCTGGTGCTGGACCAGGGTTATCCTAGTGCAAGTAGGTTCTCAGGAGGCGATGCTCGAGGAGGTGGTAGAAGCGATAATGTTTTCCTCCTGTCGAGTTAGTAGACCATAGTTCTACGACAGTAGTCTTATGTGGACGGTCTCGACCTGGTTAATGATATTAAGTGAAAGATTACCGCCAGAAAATAACAGGTTCTTAATTAAACAAAATCTCTTTACCTGCCCTCTGCAGACAGACCCGTTCAATTTATTCTGTTGTAGATTTTCAGATAAGTTCTGTTTGAAAATGTTGGGGTACCCTGGGGCAGTTGCTGATCGACGTCTCATATAGTGTTATCACACGCTATAGTTTTCAGCTGAGGTTAATAGCTGGTGTTTGATGGCTTGATTATGACCTCAACTGGCGGAGATGTACTGAAGGCTATCTGTGTGTAAATATTTCACCACTTGTATTGACCACCTTCTCATACTTGACTTGAGACTGTTTAACCTTTCAAAGAATAAGGTTGAGTTTGCGATAAATGATGCTTAATATTGTTAACAGTGATGATGATATTGTGAAAAATGAAGCATTTCTTTGAAGAATGAAGGCAACCTTGTGAGAAATTAGGTTAAGCTTGCATAAAGTGAGATTATTTTTGCAAGAAATGAGGCTAACCTGAGAAAAAATATAGGTTATCCTCATTAGGAATGAGACATTTGCAAAACACAAAAGAAAAGGAAGAAAATCTTAATCACCATAAATCCTCTGATTTATAGCCTTTGGAACAAAAACATTACCAGCAACACTTAACAAACCTGACATTGATATAAGCATATATATATGGAAAACAGGTTAGAACCGAAACATACTCAACGTTTCGACCGTTGAACTGTCTTCCTCAGGAGGTACTGATTCCAGCTTTCGGCAGAATCATATTCCCCAGCAAGTGATGGTCACCCGGTCGGACGCTTTGGCGTGTTGCTCTCCGACTGGATCGCTTGTCCTGCTGCCTCCACTCGTTCACAGCGATCTCCGCTGCTTGACGTGACCAGCCGATGAAACCAGACCTTGTGTTAACGTTGTCTTTGATAGCGATGTCAGCCGCTTCTAATATCTTTCTTATTTGTTTGTCTAGGCCCTCGCGCAATGGAACGAGGCGAGAATACAGCACGAGGGAATAAGCAAACAAATAAGAAAGACATTAGAAGCGACTTTCTTGATTGGGTGCGAATAGGTACGAGCAGGTATGGTAGTCAGGAGTAAGAAATCTACTTGCAAAGGATACAGGGTGTCATTTTCAGATTTGGCAGCTTGTAGGGTTGGGGTTGGTAACCCCGTAATCTGTAAAGTCACATCCTACTAAAGATGCACCTGAGGTAGACGGAAATGAACTTCATTCGTAATGATATAGGTAGAAATATCGGGGATTGGGGAGAGATGGCTTAGTCGTTATCACTGTCGCTTGTTGAGGGACACATAAAACACTCAAGTCTTAGAGACGACCCTCATTCACGTGAACATCAACAACACCACCACAAATTCTTTCTTTCATTCATTTTACGTAACAATCTCCTAAGTCCTCATTATTTCTAGCAGTTGTAGGAATGTAGTAACAGCAATCGTGAGCGGTGTATAAAACCTAATTTCTTCAGGCTGGTGCTACAGAATGGCTCTGTCTCAGGCAGTTGGCAGGTGTCACGACGTGAGACAGACGACTTTGTTCCTCCACACCTCCAACTGTCTGACCCCAGCCTTGCTTGGGGAGAAACTGTGTCAGTGTAATATTAAATATACATGTCTTTCTCGTGTTTCAAAAGAGATTCTTTCTCTCCATTTGTAGAAGAAAAAGAAATCTGTTGCGAAATTTGCTTATAAAGTGCGCTCATTGATTTAGGTTAATGGGTTACATTGCGTTTCTGGCCAGAATCGAGGTTGGTTTGCTGGTGTGAAGCGGGTTCGTCGATGTGTATGTGTTTGTGAGTGTGTAGCATTAAAGAAGGATGAGGTTTGGTTGCACTCGGGTGGGTGAGCCAAGGTTGAGTTTGAGGGAGAGCCGAGGGTGGACAGCTGGTGAGGGTGGACTTCGAGCAACGGTGGGCTCAGGATGAGGTTGGGATCAGGGTGAGGGTGGCCTGGGCTTAAGGGCTGCAAAGGTTTAATATGATCTCTCAGATCTCCCTTGGAGTTTGTGCTTTTTCAAAAAATGCAATTCTATGTATGTCTTCCTTTCACTTATATTTGAGTGACGGAATTAGTTGTGTTGATTTTTTTTTGTAATTGTTTTAGTCCTTCGCTTTTGACTAGGTTTGGTTGCCGTTTTCTAAATGAAGTCTGATTAGAACCCTGTAAAGGGTAGATATTGTGTTTCTCTTTATAGTTTATATCTTTCTCTATATGACCTATCTTTCCCTTTGCCTTATATGATATCTAAGGATTCATCTGAAACCCATTGTATTATATGACTAAAAAATTTTGCTCGATTAGTTGAACTTAACTTTTTTTTCTTATAATGGAACGCATGTTGATATTTGGTTATCAATCTATTATCTTTCAAAGCTTTAATGATACTATCCCTGAGTATAATTTCTATCATTTTGCTTTAAAACGATGTGAGGGTGATAGGTCGATAATTTGAGGTGAGTTTTCTATCTTTTTGTAAAGCTGTTTTTACTTTCGCGAGACCCGGGTCATTACCATCATCAGGTACCTAAATCTTTAGAATCAAGGCGTAAATCTTTACAATGAATATAATGATGATATCGTGACGGAAGCCTAAGTTTTCACTTTCCTCTCAAAAGTTGTTAAGAGTTTTCCTCTCGTTGGGTCGTGAAGTATTTGATCTAAACAGTGATCATCTCTCTGATCGATAAGTCTGGTTCCCTCTTCATCAACTGTTGAAAACTTCCTTCTAACACAAAACTTGTTAAAATCTCCCACAATTATTGTTCCTTAAAGTGTTATCTGTAGGTTTGGTTTCTTTACCTTAATATCATTCTCTCTGCATTGTCTTAGGGACTATATACGACGGCATCAAACATTTTGTTCCTTTTATTCATTAACTCGATGTACACTGAGGCGATGACGTCTGTTTTATGTATCCTGTATTGAAGTAGGGCATATATGCGCCACCTGCTTATGGAATCTATCTTTATAGGAGACTTTATATCCATCCTAATGCTCCTGATGAATGATTACTTGCATTACTCATCCATATTTCTGTTCCTGTTGTGATGTCTGGCTTTTCTGACTCGGCATGATCTGTCGAGGTAGGACAAGCGACGAGGTAGTGCTGATGGTGAGGGTAGGCAGGGTTGAGAGTGAGCAGGGAGTGAGGTTGGTCAACCTGGTCATTACACTGATAAGGAATACACAGCCGCCTTCACATGGTAGGGAGATGGTTGATGGTTGAGATCAGCTGGGGAAGAATAGGTCCTTTAAGGCTGACTTGGCCATAGACCCCCATCTGCTCTAGGATGCCATCTGTGGGTAGGATAAGTCCTTCAGGACTGACGTGGCGTGGCATCCTTGTGCTGTGATAGTGGAACATGCTCACCAGCTGATATAGGAAGCAGGAGGAGGCGGAGGAGGAGGCAATCGGATACCTTGTTAGTGGTGTCCAGTGAATGAACACGGTTTTGTTCGTTGTGATATGTTCTTTGTGTTCATTGCTTTTAGCGAGAGGGCTTGTTCTAGAGGCGTGTGATAACTCGGATGTCTACAGATATAAAGGAGTTGATGGGTGTAGTTATCTTGTATACAGTCAGCCAATGGGAACATATAATTTAAGGCTTGTCATGTAATTTCAGCGGTTGGTTTAACGAGAGTCATGCCAGACACATGAGCCCACTAACGTGGACAGAGAAATCTACTCAGTTCTTCTTTGATTCGTTGTGTCTTTTGCTTGTGTTAATGTTATCGCAGACCAGTGAGGAGTAAGTAGTAGGCCATAGTGGTCATAAGATGTAGGGTTACGGTAAGTTGAGGTTAGGCATGAATAGGTTAATACGCAAGCTGAAGGCGATGATAGACAGGTAATGAATGGTAGCAGATGAGGAGATTGTAGAGACGAGGTTACGATAGGGAGGTGAGGAGGGTAGGAAAAAAATGGCTGGATAGGGCGATGTGCTGTGGTAGGAGGGGAGGTGTGGTGTGGCTCGGGGTCAGGGATGAGGTTGGGCAGTGAACGAGGAGTGGCGGCGGGTGTGTTGAGGTCTGGGAGGAAGGGTTGCTTTACTGTCCAAGCACTCTTAAATCTTGTCACTGTACACGTTCCTTGACACCAGGCGACGCCGTCGTAATATTTCACTCCCAGAGATGGCCACCTGTGTCGGACACACACACATACACACACACACACACACACACACACACACACACGTGCATACATATGCATACCCAAGCACCTCCATAAATTCTCATATGCACACATACTCGTACATTTTAGCTCATATAGAGTAAACAAACTTCAGCACGTGCAAACATAAGGGTCCCCACACTCGCCCGCGCGTCCACACACATGATTACTGGGTAGTGTTGGGGGGGGAGTATTGGTGGTGTTGTTGCCTACACTCCACCACCAGGAAATGTGGCAGACATATAGGTGCAGAGGTTGGCCACATTCCATCGCAAGTACGCATTGCCTTAATGTAAACAAACTCTGTATACGAATGTACTAGGGTCACCCTCTTCCTCTCCTCCTCCCCTTCTCTCTCTTTTCTCTCTCCTCTCTCTCTCTCTCTGTCTCTCTCTCTCTCTCTCTCTCTCTCTCTCTCTCTCTCTCTCTCTCTCTCTCTCTCTCTCTCGGCAAAGGTCACGTCGTCATTCCCAGGGGGTCTTCCAACGTCGTGCTCACAAGGGTCGTACCGTCGTGCTTAAGTTACATAGAGCTCCAGAGAGACACAGGCCACACAGACCCAAGGTCCTAGCGAGGTGATCTGGCCTTAATACTAATGATAATAAAAAAAATAAGGTTCAAGGCTCATCATTGGTGAGTGATCCTCGACAAGTGTGTCTGAAACACTTGGCAAGCTTATCGCACGAACGTGATAAAGGAATTCGATCACGTTCTTATAAAGATGATGAGCATCATACACTAGGACAAGGCTCTTTAGGATCTCATGTGGGGGGGCAACAGGAACACAAGCCACAGCATGGCGTAAGGTCGACAGAGCAATTATAACTTGAAGTGAGTGTCCTTTATTTTTGCCAGCCATGAAGAATGGCCCACTTCGTCTCGTCGATGCCTTCAGTAATCTTTCCCCAATTAACCAAGAGGAATTTTGCGCCAAAAAAGCAGCAGGTCGACGTCAAGGAATATGCATAAACTAAGTTCACACACGAATGACAAACAGCGAAATAAAAGTACTAAAACTAAAAGAACGTCCATATGTCTTTAGCGACTATGCGTATAAACGGGGCAGACATTATTATTATTATGGGTCCCAGGTGGTGTCGACAGTGATCTCCCGCGCGCGCGCGCAACAGCAGGAGAGAGAGGGAGGGAGAGAGAGAGAGAGAGAGAGAGAGAGAGAGAGAGAGAGAGAGAGAGAGAGAGAGAGAGAGCGCTACGTGACGTCATTACAAACACAGAGAGGGTTCTGTTGCGAACGCCTCGGCGCGTGACGTCATCTCCGTATCACAAGAACGGCTGCGAACGGAGAGGATTCTTCCGGCCTCCGATGCCCTTGCGAGGCGTAGGGCTGTTAGAAATGGTAGATGGGTGCAACTTCCATGTCTGCTGGTGCCTCAGGAGAGAGAGAGAGAGAGAGAGAGAGAGAGAGAGAGAGAGAGAGAGAGAGAGAGAGAGAACTACCCATCTACCTAAAAAGACCTTTTTGCCACTAGGTAGGGTTAACGCGTAGCGCTTACCACGTGAACATTAAGGATTAGAATAGAGAGTCATGTGAGTTACATGCTGTCGAGTGCTAAGTATAGGATGTGTGTTTGTGGCCCTGAATGCTAACAACCCATGCGTATGTGAGGCTGACATGAAATACAGCAACTTGAGCCAAAGAATGAACTTGAGTCACTGTAGTGCTGGGCTGCTGTCAATAATTCTCTGGAAGCCATACAGATAATACAGAGAAAAACCTGCAAATTGTCAGTGTGACTAAAGAGGCGTAAACAATGTTCGTCTTGGACATGAAGTGAAATGTTTATCGTCTTTTTTTTTTAAAACGTAATCTCAAACACTGCTTTCGATCCACTCTAGTAGGTGAATCATTCTATATTCGAACCACTGTAGTAGGTTAATCATTCTATATTCGAACCACTCTAGTAGCTGAATCATTCTATATTCGAACCACTCTAGTAGGTGAATCATTCTATATTTTTACAATATTGTCGAGGAAAGAGCACAACTTCGCCTCATTCGAGCCCAGGCATTTGCCCACGAATTGTATCCAGTAATACGAGCGAAATCACGCATGTATGGGAACTTGATGAGTAGAAAATGAATGATAGAAAGAAAAATGATCAGCGGGAGAGATGAACATCCTTTAAATCACGCGGCAAATAAACGTAAAAACAAGATAAGCCAGCCAAAGATATGTCGTCTAGGTGTTTCCAGATCCTTCTCCACCAAACAGATGTGTGTGAGGGAGAGAGAAAGAGAGCTATAATAAATCTTCAAGCTTCCAACACAGGGTACATGAGTCACCATCCTGGACTGTTTGCTTACATATCCCGTTGGCTTATATTTCACCTTTACTGCCCCGTTGAAAGTCATGACACGAACCATTTCCCTAAGTTCGTCGTTCTCTTCGGGAGAGATAACACGTGGCCACTGCCCTGGGGGGGGGGGGGGGGGGGGGGATCATTTGTCTGTTGGTGGGTGAAAGGCGAGGCCTGAGGCAGCCGTGCTGACCCGTTGAGTACGACAGTACGATCCTTCAGCACGACCGTGCGGTCCTTGAGTACGAAGGTACGGTCCTTGGGTACGACAGTACGATCCTTGAGCACGACAGTACGATCCTTCAGCACGACTGTGCGGTCCTTGAGTACGAAGGTACGGTCCTTGGGTACGACAGTGCGATCCTTGAGCACGACTGTACGATCCTTCAGCACGACCGTGTGGTCCTTGAGTATCAAGGTACGACCCTTGAGTACAACGGTACGATTCTTGGCTATAGTAATCTGGTTTTCGACTTGACACTTGAGTGTCAGGTCACACAGACGAGGCCTAACGTACCCCAGTCAATAATGTCGAAGTGTTGTACCGCCGTGCATAGGGAATGAAAAGAGTTTATAGTCTTAAGTGCACCCACACACTCGCTATGATCAGATTTCATTTATAGACCAGTCTTGTTCTATTTAGATAAGAGGGTTGAGTGTGAGCTGGTGAACGTTTTTAATGGTTAGAGACCCCAGAGTGCAGAAGACAAAGGGTTTGTGGGTGATCATCAATACAAATGTGGGGTGGCAGCAATCTGTGTATAATAATCTATACATACACATACGCATTCTTACATGCAGTCAGGGAGACACTCAAATACTCGTACAATCATACAGTCAGGCAGAAGGCAGCATAGAGGCGCACCCTTCCACCCATCACGCCCAATAAACTCATGACCTAACAACCATGAGACCACACACTCTAGCTTCGCACAAGCCGACACAAACAAATTGATGAGGCGAAGCAGTTTGTTTTGCCGTCACGTGCGAAGGGGGTCTCGAAGACTACGGGAGGGTGGTAGAGGGAGGGGGTTGCAACGGCGGCGTCCCGCAGGGTCGGTCTCCATCATCATTACTCACGCAACGTCGCCGTGGATAAAGCACCTCATCCTCCCTTCAGCATGTCCGTCTCTCCGCCCGTCACGCTGTCTGTCACTGTCAGCATGAATGAGTCCCTCTGCTCGTATCCCCTGTCTATCTTTTTCCTGTCACGCTGTCAGTATCAGTGGGTATCTCTATCTCGCTGTCTCTTTCTCTCGTAATGTCAGGATTAAGGTCTTCCTGTCCATCTCTCTGTCTCTCAGTCTCTTTTAAGTTTCTCCAGCTCGATTCTCTCTGTTTCTTTCTGTCTATTTTGGATGGTGTCATTCAAATTCAAAGGTCAAGGTCACAGGATGACACATGATTTGGATGTGGTGAGGGTGAGCACCTCGCCCAGGGTGCTGTGGCCTTGGTTGGGGGTAATTTGAGACAATATTGCTCAATTGATTGTTGAACGTACTCTGGTATTCCTCACCCTTCAGTGGCGATATGTATTGTGATATTCCTCACACACCATTGACGGATATCCTCTACATTCCTCACTCTTCGTTCATGGATACATCCTGGCATGTGTCACACGTCATTCACTAGTATATCTCACTCATCAGTGATGGACATATGTAAGACGCCAAATGCAGAGGTGAAGCTATGATTCGGGGTCAGGAAAAGGCAGGAAAGCCTACAGAAGAAAGTTTAAAAGGCAGAGACGTGTGCCACTCTGTGTCAAATGCTTTGATGACGTCGACAACCACAGCAAAAGATTCACCACAATCTCTGAAAGAGAGAGAGAGGAGGACCAGAGGTGAGGCACATAGGATAGAAGATCACCGATAGACCTCGCACTGCGAAATCTTCCTGGTGATCAGAAAGAAGGAAACGGTATTCTCACCGTATGAGAAAGTGGGATCAAAGGAGTAGTTTCAAAGACTTTGGAGAGCAACGTAACACTAGTTGGAAGGGTCAGAATGGCTTCCATACTTAGGTCTGCACTGCACCAAGGCATGCTTCCAAGAAGAAGGTAAAGTCTGGGTTTTTTACGTAGGGACGAAATAGGCGACCAAAGATCTGAAACATACCCTCTTGGGATTCGAAGTGGGTATGCTATCTGGGCTATACGCCTTGCCCGCTTGGAGATGGGAAAGAATTCGGAAGACTCTGCGGGCGGAATATATGATTCAGGTTCTGCGGGAGACGGAACTAGAAGCAGTTTCATCTAGAGTTGAGTTAAAGAAGGTTCCCAAAACAGTGTGTCTTTCACTTGGAAACTTTGCTGTTGGGTGATACAACTATGTATACGTCATACTCACTGCTCGTACGTCGTCCGTATACATATGTCATACTCACTGCTCATATGTCGCAGGTATTCTTATGTCATACCCAATGATCATATGTCGTACGTGCATATACGTCACTCTCAATGACCATACGTCGATTGTACATATACGTCACGCTCAGTGGTCATATGTGCGTACGTATAGGTCACATTCAGTGGTCATATGTTGGTATCTCGTCCAGTCAGACAGACTTTCCTCCTGTGCTACACCAGTGATTACATCCACGTCCCACCACATGCCCTGTCGTCGGCCACAAAAACCTGTTCAGCAGACGACCCTTTTATAGCCAAACCTCGTCACATCTGTCATACAAATGAAGACAAGATATCATGCCTATGAATACCACCAGGATTATACATCTGATATTCATATATATATATATATATATATATATATATATATATATATATATATATATATATATATATATATATATATATATATATATTCAGCCGTTTTTCCTACCTGAACATGACGTCAGTTGATATATAAATGGCAGGCCAGCAAGCACACACTCATAAAAAAGCCTTTGGAGCGAAATGAGCTAAATTCTGGATTGTTGAGTCTCTTGCAGGGGCACAGGTGAGCGTTGCTGCTTTGCCCTCACCTGCCCAAGACTCCCACCTGGCCGGCCTATCCCGCACCATCACGCTAATCCAGCTTCCTCATAACCTCCATGCAGGACCTCGGCCTTTGTGTCGTGTCTCTGGACCTTGGATGATTGTCACAAGTTCGACTCTCATACTTTGAGGTTATAATGGATATAGGGATTCCTCCACGTTACTCCGCATTGCAGAGTTTCGGATGATCTCGGTTCCGGAGATGTTTCGGAATGAGGAACGTGGTAGATATGGGTTCAGGACAGCGGGGTCGGGTTCTCCTTCAAGCCTGCATCCTCTCCAAGGACTGGGGAGTGGCTCTCAAAGACCGTGAAACCATGTGGGCGTTCTTTGTCGGGTTTTATACCGTGGGCGTGGGAGGTTATGGTGGCGGGTCGATGGTGATGGATGGTGATGGTGATGATGGTAGTTGTTGAGGTGGTGGTAGAGGTAGATGGTGATGGAGGTAGAAGGTAATGCTGATGATGATGATGATGATGCCACGTACCCGTTGCGTCACCGGGAATGTCTGAGATGATGATGTGGACGCCCCCCCTCCCCGAGGATGGTGACGCAACACTCTCCTCCCTCCCTCTCTCTCTCTCTCTCTCTCTCTCTCTCTCTCTCTCTCTCTCTCTCTCGTGATGCAACCCTGGACACAAGTGGTGCAGGTGGTCGTGTTGTCTGGCCTGGTGTGTCATACCAGAAGCAGTGCGTCACAACGGCAGACCTACACCACACTACACGACAGTACCACACCCCACCAGCATACCACACGTCCCTCATCATTACACACAAGGTGTAGGAACCACAATTTATATATATATATATATATATATATATATATATATATATATATATAGTATATTTTTTTTTTTTTTTTTTTCCCAAAAGAAGAACAGAGAATTGGCCAGGTGAGGTATTCCCTCCAAGGCCCAGTCCTCTGTTCATAACGCTACCTCGCTAACGCGGGAAATGGCAAATAGTTTGAAGAGAAAGAAAGAATATATATATATATATATATATATATATATATATATATATATATATATATATATATATATATATATATATATATATAATATTGTATATATATATATAATATATATATATATATATATATATATATATATATATATATATATATATAATATATTTGTGTGTGTGTGTGTGTGTGTGTGTGAGTGTAGTACAGTACCATCTGTCGTACCAAGGCTGGACATTACACTATAAACAATAAAACACTATTCTACCAGGTCTACGTGTAGGCTCCTAGATGGCATGATAGTATCCTGTCAGCATAGCACTATGGCCACAAATGTTCTGCGTATCAGCCATGCTTCTCCCTGCCACAATTAGTGTCACCAAGATCTTTTCCCCGACGATGATAGAGCCACGTCAGGATCGGCCTGTAAATAACTGGGACCTGGCTAGTTGGCTAGTAAATATGTGGAAACATGTAACACGAGCGACAGATCTTTCGACGAAACTTTCAGGCTAAATCAAAATATTTTGGACGAGATGTATACAGTTTCACTTGTTTTGGTTCACAGTTGGAGTCCAATTTCTAGGAAAGTGGGTCGGGAATCTTAATGGCTGGCTGAGCTGGTGTTGCTACTGTCATGGGTGATGAAAGACCAGTGACCTTCATATATATATGTGAAAATAGAAGATAAAACCACGCAGTAAATCCTTGACACATATAGTATGGGAGAGAAAGGTTCTCATACTTCACTGTAGAGAAAGAGGGGATCGAGGATCATAAAGACACTTCTCTCTGGATGACGTAAAAGGGATTCATAACAACTTCCTCCCTCCCCCAGGAAGGGTCGAGTAAATCTCACCTTGTGGGGTTGTATGAATTCGTTTGAGGACATCATGAAGGATGACGTTCGACAGTGTCCGTTACCACACACACACACACACACACACACACACACACACACACACACACACACACACACACACACACTTTACCTCTCATCAGTTAGGCCCTGTGACTTGTAGTTTGTTTGTCCTCCTCCTCCTCCTAACTCATTATTTCCCTGAACTAACTCTCGATTCAGACAGGTGTGTAGCCCCTCGTATGTCTTAACTTCGTCCTTAATTCGGCAAGTCCTCCCGGGTCCTTTAGCTTTCTTTGGCGTCCTCTTCTCCTCAGTCATCTCTGTCTCCAACAGTATTTTCACGCTGTTTCTTGCATGAGGAAAGGAACCTTCCATGGTGTTTTTGAGCTAGAATCCACCTGTCCTTCTTCGGTAAGCACTTCTTCCTCCTCTATTCTGTCAGTGAATCGAAATGGAAATTGAAGAACTGAGAAACATGAAATGAGTTTCACTCCAAAAGAGAAAATTAACTTTTCACTCGTTTCAAAACTGGAGAACAGCCTATCAACTTTGGTCCTCCTTTGCGTAGTGTCAGCTCGTGTGAGCGTGAGTGTGTGTTTGCATACGTGTGTGTGTGTGTGTGTGTGTGTGTGTGTGTGTGTGTGTGTGTGTATGTGTGTGTGTGTGTACATTATTCCTGTACCGTCGGTAGGACCTGGTCTCCTTCCTTAGATCATGTAACTCTTCGTCCCTTATCTTCAGTCTCACCTCAGACAAGTCCCCATTCAGAGATCTATGCTCGTTCCTACAGTAGGTGACCGACCACTCCTCGTTCCTGGGGTTGATATAAGTCCTGCTGTAGCCCCATCCATATTCAACTCAGGTAAGTTCTGTTCTCAAGGCCCATGTGAGTGATTGGTGGCCTCCACCAGGGGAAGGTGCTGGGTGCCATCGTGATCACCCTGTGGTCAGGAGGGTAGAGGAGACTTTTCTCCTCCAGAATTGTCAGCAGCCAGTTAATTACAGCTCATGATATAGAGCAAAATGTACGTTCCAAGTTCAGTCTCTTTTCTTTCTCTCCTCATGCACTGGTCTGTTACAAGCACAGTTCTCTCTCTCTCTCTCTCTCTCTCTCTCTCTCTCTCTCTCTCTCTCTCTCTCTCTCTCTCTCTCTCTCTCTCTCTCTTACACACACACACACACATACACACACACACACACACACACACACACACACACACACACACACACACACACACACACACATACCACTTGATTCCTTCACTTCTGACTAATGATTCACCTTTGTGTTTCTTCGCTCATCCTCTCCATACATCCAGTTCATTTCAGCACACCCTGGTCGGCCCTCTAACTGAGATTGCACTAACTCCTATTTCCAGTACCGTCATTCTAACACGATCGACCTGCCTCACACCACACACCG
The DNA here is from genome assembly GCF_036320965.1 of Panulirus ornatus. Lineage (NCBI taxonomy): Eukaryota > Metazoa > Arthropoda > Malacostraca > Decapoda > Palinuridae > Panulirus > Panulirus ornatus. The sequence goes on from NC_092225.1 coordinate 17,364,497, forward strand.
ATCTCGGGCATTTCATTTCCCACTCACTCACTCTCTTCCTTTTGTGTTTTTGTTCCAAGATTTATACATCCATGCAACACTGTTGAGGCAAGTATACCTTCAAACGATCTTTCCTCTTGCAAATGCAGACTTTCCTGTCCACACGTTCTTTATTACACCCAAGACCTTAAGCCCCCTTTTCCACCCTATGACTATCCAATCCCATTTCTGCTTTAAAATGTCTAAAGCAATCCACTTCCTCCGTGTACCACCCACTGAAGCCATCTTGTCTCATCTCCTTGTTGCACCTCATCACCTTATTTACGTTCAGACTTTCTGTCAACTCTCTCCTTCCACACATTATATCAGACTGTGTCACGAGCTTCCGGAGTTTCTTTCTGGTGTCTGCTGCCAGCACCGTGTCATCTGCAAATAACAACTGATTAACTACCAATATCCCCTCCCCCACCCACAGCATACTGCAGACCTCGCCTCACGCTCTCAAACCTTCGCATTTACCTCCTTCATCACCTCGTTCATGAACGCATTAAAAGAACCATGGCGACACCACGCTTCCCTGATACACACACGCCTTCCCAGGAACCACTTACCATCCTCCCTTTCTACTCGCGCACACGTCTTACTCTCCCGGTGAAAACTGCTCTCTGATTTTAGTAACTTCCCATTCACCACTTTCATTCGCATCATCTCCCAAAGATATCTTATTTCTATCATGCTTTTTGCAAAGATTCATAAATACTATATACAGTTTATTTTCTCCATTTTTTCACACAGATTTTTCAAAAGTTACATTCTTTACCTCTCCTAGTATTACCTGTACTATACTCTCCCATATACCTAACCACGTATACACAACAGACTCACACACCTGTAATTCAGACATTATTTTTGTTCTCCTTCCCCTTATATAACTGCACTGTACAGGCATTCCCCTAGTCCTAAGGCATCTCATGTTGGATCACACAAACAATGACCAACCTAGCAAGTCAATGCCAATGTCACCCCATTTTTTTTGAGGAATTCACCTGCATTCCCATCCACTCCACCCGCGTTGCCACATTTTGCTCTAGGCAAGCCTTTATATATATATATATATATATATATATATATATCACGCTTGGTTTATGGGGACATTGCTAAATCCCAGAAAGGTTACCATCGCCTGTGATGCGAAAGGGATACAGCGTGGACGTTTGTTGACTCCATTGCATGTAACATGTTTAGAGCGCAATATTTGAGGCGGAGGGAGAGCCATTAGCGTCATGTTTACAGAGGTCGCTTCGAGTAAACATCTCCGAAAGTTTTCACTCTCGTGTTTGTCACCTACTCAGTGGCAACAGGTTCCTCTCTCTCTCTCTCTCTCTCTCTCTCTCTCTCTCTCTCTCTCTCTCTCTCTCTCTCTCTCTCTCTCTCTCTCTCTCTCTCTCCCCGACGTGACAAATGCCCTCCTGGCTGGTATATATATTCAGAGGTGGTGATAGTTTCATGCTTTTATGAACCCCCCCTCTAGAACCAGATGGTACGACCCTTGACGGTACGAAGCTTGAGCACGAATCTACGACTCTTGGGAATGACGGTTCGAACCTTGAGCACAACCTTACGACCCTTGACGGTACGAAGCGTGAGCACGAATCTACGACTCTTGGGAAGGACGGTTCGAACCTTGAGCACCACCTTACGACCCTTGAGCACGACGGTACAGCTCTTGGGTATGACTGTATGACCCTTGATCACAACGGTACGACCCTTAGGCACGATTGTACGACGCACGAGCAAGACGATACGACCCTCCAGCACGACAGTACGACCCTTCGGTATAATAGGTTGATTATTTTAGTATCTCTACACCGGAATGACACTTGAGCACGACAGTAAGGCCCTTGCGTAGGACCTAATTCGTCGTGCTCAAGGGTCGTACCATCGTGCACTATGTTCGTACAGCTGTGCCTCAGAAGTTAACGCTATTACGGTCCAGTAAGGTTATCGAAAACAGATATAGATATATAAATACACAAGCACATGCGTACAAATGCCTGTGAACGTATACAAATAAAGCATGAAGACACAAACGTATATACAGACATACAACAGAGTCGTGCAAACACACTCACCCACACACACACACACACACACACACACACACACACACACACACACACACACACACAAAGCAAACTGTTCACAGTCTTTAAGAGAAAGAAAAAACAAAATATGTTTCTTAAGTTTCGTCACTACAGTTGTAAAGAAGGACAAGGAACTAATGAGAGAAGGGTCTGAGAAGGGCAACAAAGATGACACCACAGTTAAGAAAGCTAATTCACTTTAGGAGTATAGAGGCTATGAATTGGTCCACCAATGAAGAGAGAAGAGTAAGAGGCGATTTATTGCCATCTTTCACGATTATTAACCGGTTTGATGATGTCGACAGTGAACAGTTCTCCGAAAAATGCAACGCTATAACTACCCAGGATCATGACAAGAAATTAAGCAAAAGAATTGTCAGACATAAGGATGTGAAGATGGTGGCCCACGAGTGTAGAACTCCCTTCCCGTGCAGCACAAATACAGTCTGAAATCTCTCTCTCTCTCTCTCTCTCTCTCTCTCTCTCTCTCTCTCTCTCTCTCTCTCTCTCTCTCTCTCTCTCTCTCTTTCTCAGACCCACACACACACGCACACACACACACACATCAACCATGTCATCTATCAAAATAAACAGGAAAGCGTACGGTTATGTACACAGACACGCACTCCCACAGACTTGGTTACAAATAAAGTGGGAAACCTGTTTATAAATGACGGAGTTCTTCATTTTCTGAAGTTATTTGTTTGATTCTCAAGACATTCCCAGTAAAGCTGATGCGTTAGGATGAACAAACATGTTTAAAGATCGTCAGTTCCCTCGATTTATCACGTGAAAGTAATTCCTATGTACATCCTTTGAAGAAAAATTGAGGTGGGTGCTTGAGGCGAGATGGAAACAATGTAATATTCGGTCTAGTTCGGCAAGATGTATGAAACCAAATAACAATCAAGAAGAGAGTTATATGGAGGTAGTAATTCTCTCTTAACCTAAATACTTAAAAGAGCAGCATTTACGAGTTGTTTTAGGTTTACTGAAGCACTATATATATATACTTTAAGGGATTTAAATCCATAAAGAACTTTGTCGGTGAGAGATTTGAGTAAAAAGGATAGAGAGGGCATCGTGTGTTGCATGCTGTGAGATTTTACTTATATTGGCGAGGCGAACACTTGGTCACTGCTCGTGCAGTTTTTTTTTTTGTGTGTGTGACGTTAGAATAAGGTATACCACACCGCTACATCAATGAGGAGTAGAAATGGCTACGAAACCTGATTTGGGTTGAGTCTTACTGACTCAGATTGTAAGACAAACTTTTGTCCTTCTCTTCCAAGCCTTGTTTCCCAATCATTATCGCTACTCCAGAATCGATCATGAAACGTCTCTCTTTTTTTTTTTCTCAAGGCTTTCTCCGTTTTTTCGTTCAGTAAGGTTATAGCAAACTGGATCCGAAATTTGGTTAAGGTCAGAGAGGCAAAATGGCAAACGCCACGGGTCGGTTGTCCTCCCACTTTTGAGGAACCTCGACGTCATGGGGCGAGTTGTCATTCCTTCGTCAGCGTCAAGAGCCGAGAAAGGCATTGGATGGAGGATTTAAGAGAACAAAAATTACTGAGATGTACACTCTTAAAAAAAAAAGATGCCTCATAGTCAGAGGCCAGGCCATTATACTCAAAGGTCGTACCGTCGTGCTTAAGTGTCGTACCGTCGTACTCAAGGGTCGTATCGTCGTGCTCAAGGGTCGTATCGTCGTGTTCAAGGGTCGTACCGTCGTGTTCAAGAGTCGTACCGCCGTGCTCAAGGGTCGCACCGTCGTGCTCAAGGGTCTTACCGTCGTGTTCAAGGGTCGTACCGTCGTGCTCAGGGGTCGTACCGTCGTGCTCAAGGGTCGTACCGCCGTGCTCAAGGGTCGCAGCGCCGTGCTCACAGGTCGTACCTTCATGTTCAGGGTAAAGTTAAGACGTCATGTAGCATGCTAGCGGGTGTTGGGAGATTGTTTGAGGTTCAGGAAATTTTTTGAAGGGTGTAACATTTCGTGTGGGTGTGCGTTGTTGATGGCGGTTCTAATGTTTCACCAGCAAAGAAAGTGCGGTGGCGGGAATCATCAGGGTCGAGAGACCATAAGAGTGTTTTACAAGAGTCATCAAGTTTGTTTTAGCTAACTGTAATGGTGTGTTAGCCAAGGAATAATGTCGGGTTGGAAAGTGTCGCCACGACTTTTTACGTTCTTTGAAGTGTTATCAGGCATCATTACAGATAATAGGAAGTGCTTGTCTTCAAGTAAGTGTGCTGAAGGACATCAGAAAATGTTAGGTAGTGGAAAAGTGTGTCAGTAAGTCTTAAGGGAAGGGACTTGCATTTACGAACGATAATAAACATTTGCTAAAGTGTGTAAATGAATTTGAGATTGTGCTGACTGATATTAAAGTGCGTGAGCAAGTGGTACGGTGCATGCTAAGTATTAATGAGTGTTGGAAAGGGTCTGTTAGCCAACTGACAAGTATTATGTTTAGAGTGTGTGTGTGTGTGGGTGCGTAAGTGGACATAGAAAGTTTGTTGGTTATTTCTACCTTGTGCTAAGAAGTGTTCACATAAATCACGAGATACGAAAGTGTGTCTACAAGTGTTTAATGATGATAGTAAGTGCTGGAGTATGTTGGCAGTTATCAAGATGGCCTGATAAGTGTTATGGAGTGATGACAGCTGTTAATTAACTTTTTTTTTGGTTAGGGGCGAAGGGGGGGGGGAGGGGGTATTTTGGCAAGGGCTAAGATGCTTTAGGAGTTGTCGTTGATATATACTGATGGTTTAGCTTTGGTAGGTGTGACCTCAGAGCATTATCAATGTGTGTACGCAGCTGCTGTGGTGTGGGGAAATGCTTTAGTGTGTAGGTAAGTGTTAATTGGGTGATAGAACATTTTTGCTACGAGAAACCGTTAGTAAAAACCACAAGTTGTCTTAGGTATCAGAAACTTTTGTCATTCTTGCATTGTATGGCCAGTGTTAGAATAGACGGTAGTCACAGTGTATTAGATAGTGTTAGACTATATTGGCACTTTTTTTTCATATTCTTTCGTAGGTTTCAGATTGTTAGTAGGTATCTATGTACGCAGAATAGTTACACGGTGTTGAGTTACGTTAAGCATTCAGTGTGCATGTGGATGTCAGATTCATTTTCTCGTTCGTCAGAGTACGTTGGTGGGGAGGGAGAGAGAATGAGAGAGAGAGAGAGAGAGAGAGAGAGAGAGAGAGAGAGAGAGAGAGAGAGAGAGAGAGAGAGGCACCAAGGAGGTATACATATATATATATATATATATATATATATATATATATATATATATATATATATATATATATATAACAGATCCAGTGACTGATATATGCTTGTGGTGACGTCTCACTCAGACTAGAATAGAATGTTAACATATAAATAGATTTGTTGCAGCATGATTTTATGTTGTGAAAACAAAAGATAGCGAGTGTCTGTTCAGGGGTTCCTACAAGACAGCACAATTGACATAAGATAGCAACGGGCTTACGTAAGATGGTAAGGGATCATTCAAGATAGTAGGGGCTTACAGAAGTAATTCGTTGGTTCACATAAGATAGTATGAGTTCATTCAAGATAGCGAGCGCTCACGCAAGATAGCAGGTGCTTGATTTGAGACAGAGAGGGTTCGTGAAATGTAGCAGCAGGTCACATAAGATAGCAAGTATTCACATAAGATAGTACGATCTCACACAAGTTAGCTGGGGCGTACATAAGATAGGACGGGTTCGTACGAGGTAATAAGCGTTCACACAGGATAGCAAGGGTTCACATGTTATTCCAGGGTATTCATGTAACATAACGGGGGTTCACATGAGATACTAAGCATTCCTATAAGATAGCAAATGTTCATATAAGATAGCAGAGACTCACACATGATAGCATGAGTACATATAAGATAGCAGAGACTCACAATGATAGCACGCGTACATATAAGATAGCAGAGACTCACAATGATAGCAAGCGTACATATAAGATAGCAGAGACTCACACATGATAGCAAGCGTACACATGAGATAGCAGAGACTCACACATGATAGCAAGCGTACATATATGATAGCAGAGACTCACACATGATAGCAAGCGTACATATATGATAGCAGAGACTCACACATGATAGCAAGCGTACATATATGATAGCGAGTGTTCTCATAAGATAGCAAGAGGATGCACAAGAGCGCGAGCGTACACACGCATGGTAGAAAGCGTTTACATAAGACGGCAGGAGCGTACATAATTTAACAAGCGTACGCACATGATGCGATGGGTTCACATAAGATAGCACGCTGAGGGGGGCGGCTTACACAAGATAGCAGTGGCTCAGCCATGCGTCAGGTAGCCATCTAGAGAAGCCTGGATATCTTTATTACGGACAGGTGGAATGTGGACAGGTGGGTTGACGAGAACCTGGGCTCGAGCCCCTGCCACTCGCTCACCCTAGGCCCCCTGAGTGTGAGTTACAGTGAGTGTGTTGCGAGATAAAACACTCCAGATTGGCTCGAGAGATGCGTGTTGTGGGGGTTTGGTGGTTCGGGACGGGGGGGGGGGGGTTGAGAGGGGTGGTGGGTGGGTGGGTGGTTGGCTGGGTGGTGTAGGGTGGCGGGTGGTAAAGTCTGGGAGGTGGGCGGGAGGATGGTGGTGGAGGAGGGGGTAGCAGCAGCAGCAGCAGCAGTGGTGGTGGTGGTAGTGGCGGGGTTCCCGTCCGCCTCCCTGCCTCACTCTCGCCTCAGCTACCGATTAGTAGCTCCCGCCTGCCTGTTCCCGGTGCGCTGCCTCCCCCACGAGTGCCGTGTGCCACGACGTCCTCCTCTTCCTCCTCCTCCTCCTCCTCCGTTCCACACACGCACACACACACACACACACACACACACACCACACACACACCTCCTCTCCTCCGCCACTCTTGGCTGTGATCAGGAAGACACGCCCACTCTGTGATGACTTAATCTATTATCAAAGTCAGTGTGTGTGAAAACGTGAGAAAGGGAATTTAGAATTGTGAATTGTGACAAGTTTTCATTGTCGTTCGCGGATTGTGTTGACATTGGTTGATGGAAATGCAAGTGTACGTGATGGAAGAATCTGATTGGCTGATGCCCTGGCCAATAATTCATCCCGGCAGCCAATGACAGGGCGATATCGGCGTCTAAACGTGTTTGGCGGGAAACAGACACGGCTCTTCGGGGAAACATGGCCACGGGACTCGAAGGCGCTTGGTGTTTCCCGAGTCAGAGAGGCTAAAGAGCCAGGAGTGGACGGTTGACCATGAGTCTCTCAAAGGGGCAGAGGTTGCACGGGGGCCTGACCTCACTACGGTGGCAGGAGATCGTGTCGTCAAGCAACTAGCATGACGGGAATCTACCTGCTAAAGAACTGTGTGCAATTTTGCAGTGTGACATGAAACCCCTCGTCAACTTTCGAGACATCTGTGGCGACCAGGCACGCAAGGGACCTGCCGTGAGGCCGTGAAATATGGATATCTTGAAAGTATTCCTGGACCAACACCTGTTTACTGTGCAGCAACTCGTACTACAGTTGACTGGGAGGAATATCTGCTATACCCTAGTGGTCATTAATGCATGACTGTCAGCCTCTCGCAAGATAAGGTAGAGCATTGGGTCTTCATAACTCCGCCAGGGATTCCAGAGTCTTGAGGAATCCTTCGAGCATTACTGCTGTAAAGGACGTCAGACGTCCCCCATCACGCCTGCTGGGGGCCGCCTGGACCTTTCACACTTGCGTCTCTGAGGAGACACCGAAAACAGTCGTTAAACAAGACAACCATGAACTAGGTGGCAGAGGTAAACAAGGTGCTTTAGAGGAGGGACGGTCAGCCGGACTCTCGACCACCAACCGCGGATTCTCGGGTTAAGAATCCAAGGAGGACTATGGCCCCGAAGTACCCCTTGTTGTGCTTATTACTGAGTCTCTTCCTTTTCGACTTGGTGAACACTCTCTGGTGGTAAGTACAACTTGTCCTTGAGAAGTGATAGCTTTAAGTACAGTCTTCCCTCCCTGTGTACACTTTACCATAAGTGGCTCATCTGAATTGTGCCTCCGGTGTCAGAAGTGGTCCATCATATATGTGTCACTGCTGAATGAAGTGGGACGCCCTTTATGTGTCAGTGGTGTCAGAAGGGGCCCCACTCCTTATGTATCAGTAGTGTCAGATATGATCCATCCAAGATGTGCCCCTGGTGTCAGAAGTAGTTCACCCTGTATGTGTCACTGGTGTCAAAACCAGCCTCTCCTTTATTCATCACTTGTGTCAGAAGTGGTCAATCAAATATTTATCATTGTTGTCAGAAATGGTCGCCCATGGGATATTACTGATGTCAGAAGTGGCTTATCCAAGATGTGTCACTGGTGTCAGGATTGGTCCACCCAAGGGATGTCACTGGTGTCAGAGGCCAATCTGTGTCACTAGTGTCAGACATGGTCCACTCAAGGTGTGTCACTGGTGACGGAATTGGCCCATCTAAGTGTCAATAGTGTCAAAAGTCTCCCATCAAAGGTGTCAGAAGTGGTGCGTCTTAGATGCGTCACTGTTGTCAGAAGTGGTGCGTGCTAGGTGTGTCACTGTTGCCAGAAGTGGTGCGTGCTAGGTGTGTCACTGGTGTCAGTAGTGCGTGCTAGGTATGTCACTGGTGTCAGAAGTGTTGCGTGCTAGGTGTGTCACTGGCGTCAGAAGTAGTGCGTGCTAGGTGTGTTACTGTTGTCAGAAGTGTTGCGTGCTAGGTGTGTCACTGGTGTCAGAAGTGGTGCGTGCTAGGTATGTCACTGGCGTCAGAAGTGGTGCGTGCTAGGTATGTCACTGGCGTCAGAAGTGGTGCGTGCTAGGTGTGTCACTGACGTCAGAAGTGGTGCGTGCTAGGTGTGTTACTGTTGTCAGAAGTGGTGCGTGCTAGGTGTGTCACTGACGTCAGAAGTGGTGCGTGCTAGGTGTGTTACTGTTGTCAGAAGTGGTGCGTGCTAGGTGTGTCACTGACGTCAGAAGTGGTGCGTGCTAGGTGTGTTACTGTTGTCAGAAGTGGTGCGTGCTAGGTATGTCACTGGTGTCAGAAGTGTTGCGTGCTAGGTGTGTCACTGTTGTCAGAAGTATCCCACTGAAATGCGTCCTTCGTGGTCTGTAGGTCTCACAGTCGCTTATGCCTTAGCTAATGGTGGCATCTGGTGCTACCAGAACACTGAATCACTTGGCATATGGTCCTTGTTGAACAGAGATGTTGTCTTTTCATAGGAATGCTCGTAATCCAAGTAAGAGTGTATTGGCCTACCACCATCGCTGCTTTCTAAGGCATGCCATCATATATATATATATATATATATATATATATATATATATATATATATATATATATATATATATATATACGTAATGTTGTTTTAGTACTTCATCTCTACCCATAAACACAAGGGTTCATTTTTTATATGAAAGACAAGGGTGTCGTAAAGTTAATGGATTAAAAGGGGCTTTTAAGACAGTGTTGGTTGCGGTTCTTGAAACTCAATATCTCCTTCCAATAAAACGATAATGGACCGGGGAATATGAGTTGACAACTTGAGGGAGGCGACTCTTGAGAAAGAGTATCGTTTTTCAACCACTGACCGTACTCCCTCTAACTGTCCTAGACCCTTCAGCGTGGTGATGACTCGAATCCTTTCACCCTCCCACCCTACTTTTCTCTCTCTCTCTCTCTCTCTCTCTCTCTCTCTCTCTCTCTCTCTCTCTCTCTCTCTCTCTCTCTCTCTCTCTCTCTCTCACCTACAAAAGCCACAGCCTCCGCCTTTGATCATCGGTGCGTACGGAGATAACAGCAGCAGAATCAGGTGTTATGAGGGGAGCGGGTGTCCGATGTGGGGTGGTAGGTGAGTACCGTCAAGGGCATTACCGTCGTGTTTACCCTCCTGAACCGTTTTTTGTACATAAGTGAAAAGATAAAGAAACAGATGAATGGGAGTGTGTGTGTGTGTGTGTGTATATATATATATATATATATATATATATATATATATATATATATATATATATATATATATATATATATAAGTATATATATATTGCTAATTATTTTCTCTTACTTGAGTAATAGTGCGTCAGGAAGAAACAAAAAATGGCCTCATTTGCACACTTTAACTCAGTCTCATGTACGATATGGTGAAAACAGGATTAACTCAGTCTCATGTACGATATGGTGAAAACAGGACTTACCTTCCACAGCCGAATCCCACAGACTGTTCATTGGTATCTCTTTACCGCTTCAAATGCCTTAGGTCAGCCCTCTGGCAACATAACGATCCCCCTATAGCACATTGATTTAATTCATTCCATCCCATGCACGCCCCTTATCCATCTGAATAGTCCCGGACACCCTAGGTGCCTCCTTCGCTCCATCCTTCCATCCTCATCTTGGTCTCCCTCTTTCACTTGCTCTTTCCATTTCTGACACACAGATCCTTTTAGTCAGTCTTTCTTTGCTCATCTTTTCCAAATGTTCGACACCTTAGACAGCTCTCCCGATCAAAATGCGCTAATTTTCACTTACAGTATTCTTTACACGATCATCCCAACTCATACATAATCACATATTGTCCTTTAGCACTTCATTTCTGACACGTCTACCTTCTACTTTTCCTCAAACTCAAACATACCTATCTCGTTCCTAATAGACTCAAAGGTTCCCTTTTGTATGTTCCTTAACGTGTCAAGGACCCTTGCCTCCTCTTCCAACCTATGACTCACTTCTGATACCATGGTTCTATCTGCTGTCACGTCCATTCACAGGTACTTATATAAATTCACTTCCTCGGGTTCTGCTCATTAAACTTACATTCTAACCACCCTTGTTCACACACTTGCTGTACCTCATTACCTTAACTTTGTTCACTTTATTCTCAATTTTCTCCATTTACATATTCCCCCCAAACTCTGTCACTAACTCCTGGATTTTCTCTGTGAATTTACCACCACCAGGACCTTGTCATTTTTTCCTCACTCTTTGCATGCTGTGGAACTTACCCTCGCTCTGAGAACCTTGGATTCGTCTACCTTACTATCCAGTCCTTAAACAAATCAAACAACGACAATGACAATTGACGCAGCCCTTGACGTAGACCTACATTTTCCTCCCTTCCTACTCGCACACATGCTTTATTTTCTTGGTAAGAAATTCCTCACTAGCTTTAGCAACATTCCATTTACGCCATATATTCATAGCATCTTCCATAACGTCTCCCGATCAACTTTATCGAACGGTTTCTCTATATCATTAAACACCAGGTACAAGTCACTCTCTTTCTCCAGGTATTTCTTACATAATCATATTTTTTTTTTCAAAGCAAATGCCTAATCCGTTCACCCTCTACCTTTCCCGGAACCTCGTTGCTCCTCCCAGATCAGACGGTCTGTGCATACCATTACCCTTGTAATCGCCACTCTCCCATACACCTGAACGGGTATAATCAACAGATTTATGCTTCCGTAATTTGAACGTTTACCTTCTTTTTTTGCCCTTTACCTTTCTATAAAGGCATTATACATGCATTCTGTCAGCCCTCAGTCACCCTGCTGTGTGCCATACAGGTACTGAATAGCCTGACTAACCAATCAGCAACACTCAACCCTCTTTTTCCTGGCAAAGTCAACTGCACTACCATCCTTCCCTTCGTCGCTTTGCTACACTCTATTTTGCACAAAGCTTTCACTTCTTCCTCTTTCTTTTTTTGCATACAGTTCGCTATGACGCTCCCACTTTGCATCCCATCCTGTTTTAAGCCCACCACATTCGCCACCCTAGCAGTTAACAATGTCACCAACTATACAGAACACTAACTTCATCTTTCTTCACCTCATATTTTTCCTGTCACCACGTACTCACCCGGTCTCGTGAGTGCCCCTCCCCCACATTTCTCCTTTTGTTTTCAAGTTCCTCGATACATCCACACCTTAGCCCTCATTTGCCCTTTTTTTTTTTTCAGCTCTCGTACCTTCCTCTTTTCCTCTTGCTTCTTTCTCTTGAACTCTTTCCATCACTCTTACTCTTTTCCTTGCAGGTTCTGTCCTTACACCTCTCTCTTCTCTTCACTCATGGTTTACCTTCTTTATTCCACCACTCACTACCCTTTCTGATACATTCACATCCCACATCCGCACGCCAGATATTTTACCCACACATGTAAGCACAACCTACCTAAATATCTACGACTGCTTTCCCACTCCCTTTGTTTCATCTCCTCTCACCCTTTGCCATTCTTCATTCGTTCTCTCCTGGCATCTGTGCACACAAGCCTGTTTTCCAAGCTCGTCTATTTTCACCACATCTTTCCCGTAGTGTCATTTCTTTGGGTGACATTTGTTAAGTGGTGTAAGAGAGACCGAGGATGATCTTCGCACCCCTTTCCTTCGCCTCTGTTTTATGGTGGATGAGGAGAAAGAACAGGAGTAAAAGGCATAGATGAGTTTATAGAGAATGAAAGTCGTGTAAGTATTCCTGAGCCTAGGCGCAGGTGGGTTGTTCAAAAGTGTCGTGAATCTAAGAATTCAGATTCTGTAGAGCTGGAGGGATGGAGCTGACGTGTTCCTTCCAGGGTTTTGGTTATCGTCCAGAGTGACACTGAGAAGCTCGGTGGACTGAACCGCCTGGAGGGAGCTGGGGGGCTTAGTGAGACAATAGGAGGGAGGGACAGGGTTGGAAGCGAGACTGATGTACATTACTACGGTATTGGTTAGGTTGGTTGTGGTTGGCGGCGGTGCTGCTGTTCCAGGGGTGGTTAAGGCTGTCCTTGAAGGCTTTATGGTAGGGAGAGCTGTCGTCAATGCTGACACCAATGGTAGTGTCGTAGACGTACTGCCTATATAGAGCAGGTGCATTCATCAGGATATTAGTCATAAGTAACAAAAAAGCACTTCATAGGGACGGAAGCGCTACAAAGTACGCAGACGAAGAGAGAGAGAGAGAGAGAGAGAGAGAGAGAGAGAGAGAGAGAGAGAGAGAGAGAGAGAGAGAGAGAGAGAGAGAGAGAGAGGGTGTCAACAGTAGTCGGTCAGTTAAATTCGGACTGGCCGTCCCTCTGTGTGTGTGTATCTCTGCCTGATCTGTTCCACAGGAGGAATTTATCGCCTTTTCAAACGTCATTGATTAAAGGAGAAGGCGTCGATACGTGTCGTTTACGTCTGCAGGTGTGCTCCCGATCTTAGGGTGATAGTCATATATAAAAAGCAGAGCGACTCGGTGGTCCAAGTTAAAGAGATTTAGTGAAGGATATCACATCATACCAGTCAGGCTGGAGGGCTGACCTGGTATCCTTGAGAACAATGTGGGGAGAATGGTCCATAATAGGTAGTTACTGAGGGGCTGACACACGCATGATGGATCCCTGTCACATGGAGCTTCATTTATGGGACACGAGGTGTTTTATTCTGCATTAATCATCGTATTATTGTGATTCATTATTCATACTATATCCACGTTATGAGGAAGGAAGTTCTTAAACAAGAGGTATTAGGTATTCATTGCTTGATTAAGTGTAAGTTGGTTTCATCGTTTGGAAGATGGGTCTTGTGTGTGTGTGTGTGTGTCTGTGTGTGCGAAAGAGAAAAGATCTATAGAGGCATCTGCCGCCAGGATGTGTGTGTGAGTGAGGCCTGACGTTCAACACCCTAGATGGTAGTGGAGTGAACCAGGAGTATGGGGGATCAGCCCAGGTTACGTAGAACAAGTCGTTAGGGGTTGTTAAAACGTTAATCATCTGTTTTAGGTTTCTTTTCTTTTCTTTATCTCTTAGAGCACGACGGTACACCCCTTGAGAAAGACGGTACGACCCTTCTTTACCTTTCCGAGCACGACGGTACGGCCCTTGGGCATGACGGTACTATCCTTTGAGAAGGACGGTACGACCCTGGGGTAGATGGCGTGATCTACGAACTAATCTTCATCACACTCAAGGATCGTACCGTCGTGGTCAAGGATTGTACCGTCGATGCTCGTAAGGTCGCACCGTCGTACCCAAGGGCCGTACCGTTGTGCTCAAGTGATTAAGAATAATCTTGGATACCGTTCTTGAAAAAAATCATAATTACCTGAGACAAAAAGCTGATGAAGACAGTGCGAGTATCGCTTGATGATATTACCCTCATGTGCAAAAGAGGGAAACGGCGACCTCCTCTCCCCACACACACAGACACACCCCTGTACCCCACAGCCCACCCCTGTACGCACGCTGTAGAATTCCTCGACCTTCTTCAGTTGACTTCGTGGCAGACCTTGCATGTTGGATGGTCGTGTTCCTGTCGCGTCTGTGTCATGGTCCAGGCTCGGGGCTGCCATGTCTGTGTCAAGCGGGATCTTGATTTGTCGTGTTCAGGACGACGTCTGCATCAAGACATGTCGTCCCGAGCTGGGTCGTCTCCACTTTGCTTTTGTTCTGTGTTGGGCGGTTTCTAGAGTGATGTAACTATGGTGGTTTCTAGAGCGGTCTCATGTGGTTGTACCTATGGTGGTTTCTAGGGTGGATATTCTTCATGGGGTTGTAGCTATAGTGGTTTCTAGAGCGGTCTCATGTGGTTGTACCTATGGTGGTTTCTAGGGTGGATATTCTTCATGGGGTTGTAGCTATAGTGGTTTCTAGAGTGGTCTCATATGGTTGTACCTATGGTGGTTTCTAGGGTGGATATTCTTTATGGGGTTGTAATTATTGTGGTTTCTAGAGTGGATATTCTTCTTGGGGTTGTTGCTATGGTGGTTTCTAGGGTGGTTATTCTTCATGGGGTTGTAACTATGGTGGTTTCTAGAGTGGATATTCTTCATGGGGCTGTAGCCATGGTGGTTTCTAGAGTGGTCTCACGTTGTTGTAGCTATGGTGGTTTCTAGAGTGGTCTCACTTTGTTGTAGCTATGGTGGTTTCTACAGTGGGTTTTCCTTATGTGATTGTAACTATGGTGGTTTCTTGAGTGGAGATCCATCATTTCGTCACATACATCATGCTTCATAAGATGATTACTCTGTATCTTCCGTTAAGTGCGATGTTTTCAGGAGCCGAGTCTTTACTTTGTTGGAACTATGATGTTCTGTAGAGTTTATTCTCTGTCTGTCTGTCTGTCTCTCTCTCTCTCTCTCTCTCTCTCTCTCTCTCTCTCTCTCTCTCTCTCTCTCTCTCTCTCTCGATAACAATAGATCAAAGTGTTCTGTCATGTGAGACATCATTCACCTTGCTGCTGCATAGTGCTGAGGTAATCCCCAGGACATCCCACACATATGTATCTCAGGTATTGATCAAAACAGTTTATTTACCTCTCCACATACCCATGGTATCAGGCGTTCACTCCTGGAATTATCTTTATGGGTAGAAATGAAATGTAAATGTAAATGGATGAAAGAAATGAAGCTGGAGACAAAATGAATTTCAGAAGAAAATGCCAGGCAGTCATACCCCAGGGTCGTACTGTTGTGCTCAAGGGTCGTACCGTCGTGCTCAAGGGTCGTATCGTCGTGCTCAAGGGTCGTATCTTCGTGCTCAAGGGTCGTATCGTCGTGCTCAAGGGTCGTATCTTCGTGCTCAAGGGTCGTATCGTCGTGCTCAAGGGTCGTATCTTCGTGCTCACGGGTCGTACCGTCGTGCTCAGGGGTCGTATCGTCGTGCTCAAGGGTCGTACCGTCGTGCTCAAGGGTCGAATTACATTAGCAAAGTGTATTATACCTACGATATAAAAGTATCATAAGTACAATATAAGGGTACTATGTCTCACATTTAAGGATAGTATACCTGCAATATCAGGGTATTATGCAAACAGTATTAATGTATCATACCTGCAATATAACGAAACTATACCTACATAAGGATGCTTTACCTACAGTATAAAGGTGCTATACCTACAAT
>NC_092225.1:17385501-17390501 GCF_036320965.1 Panulirus ornatus
ATGAAGGTGGATGTGGACTAGGGACTGTGAAACATGTGGACCGGTGGATGAAGTGAGGTGGACCAGTGAGTTACAGGGTCCTACAAGCATTGTGGACCAGTGATAATAACCGGTCCTCCTGTGAGTCGTAGTGGTGATCACCAGGTGCAAGAGTGTGGACCATGTATCGTCGCCTCGGTCCAATACCGTTTCAGACAAGAATGTTTAATACACCCCCTCCCCACGTAGAACAATGGTTCAATCCTTCGATAACGCAATTTGGCCTTTTTAAATGGCCAGGTCAAAAGGCCAAGCCATCATGAACGACGAAGGTCGTACCGTCGTGCTCAAGTTACACTGACACAGTGTACCGTTCTGGTATAACTCCCCTAAGAACACACATCCATCAGGACCTCACAGACAGACTCATGCTGTCACGATGATCGATTGACTTCGTCTCCAAGACGCACTTCATTGCATACTGAGATGGAGGCCTTGCCCCCATGATCCATATGTAAGTTAGGTACGTATTTCTGCTTCATCCACCAACCTGGCTCCACCATCTGCATTTCCCATATATATATATATATATATATATATATATATATATATATATATATATATATATATATATATATATATATATATATATATTGCATTTCTTAAACGTAGGTTATTTTTTCTCGTGTATTCTGGATATTATACATGTATCTTAAATCACTTATTTTGTTGTTTGAATGTCTGCGTCTCCTATGTACTCACTTGTCTGTCTCATTTATCCATGTGATTATTGATTTACTCAACCTTTCTTTTTTAGATTTGTTTGCTGAGTAGATTATGTCTCTCCTTTGGCTGTTTACTTATCTTGTGTATCTGCTACTTGTTTACGTATTAAGTACGTATGTAGTTTTCAGATTGTTTGCTTACCCATTTGTTTCCCCTCGGTGTCTATTCCTCCACATGTCTACTTGCTAATCCACCTTATCTACTTACCATATCCATCCACTTGCCAAGCTATACACTCATTGACTTCATCCACTACATCCTGATAAACTGTCAACTCATCTACTCATCTTCACCATCGTCTACCAGCCCCTTACCTCTTTGTCCACAAGGAACAGCCTCCATCTTTTCTGATCTAACCATCTACTCATCTACCCGTATGTCTACCCTCTATCCCCATCAGAACTCCCCCCCACCCCACCCCAACCCTTCTATCCCCTCACCTGTCTACCTTGTAACTTCTCTTAATAAGCCACCTGTCTACACGTCTGCTCCTCTGTCTCTATATCCGTTCGGCTCCCCACCTTCTCCTCCCCCACCCCGTCTCACAGCTGCTGACTAGCCCGTCATAGATACACGTCAGAAATATCGATGAGAGAGAAAAAAATGGTGATTAATATGACGCTCAGCAACGCGCCATTTGAGTAATCATCCGTTAACTTATATATATATATATATATATATATATATATATATATATATATATATATATATATATATATATATATATATATATATATGTTTATCTGCCACAGTGGAATATTAACATTATCGAAGATAACGTCACTGAAATACCCTAATCTGTAGCCCACTATACTTACAAGGAATTAACATCGGTTTTGGTCGCAGTAAGTTTGGCGACCTGCCATAGCTGTAGGTTTGGCAGCGCTGTTCCCTGTCGTAGATTTGGCATAGTTGAGTCGGTCTGTTGCTTATCGGTATGAGCACGAAGGTACGACCCTCGAGCACGACGGTACGAAGCTTGAGCACGGAGGTACGACCCTCGAGCACGACGGTACGAAGCTTGAGCACGGAGGTACGACCCTTGAACACGACGGTACGAAGCTTGAGCACGGAGGTACGACCCTTGAGTACGACGGTACGAAGCTTGAACACGGAGGTACGACCCTTGAGCACGACGGTGCGAAGCTTGAACACGGAGGTACGACCCTCGAGCACGACGATACAGCCCTGGGGTAAGATGGCGTGGCCCTTTAACCTGACCTAATTCAAGGCTAGGGTGAAAAGGCCAGGCCATCATACATCAAGATCGGACCTTCGTGTTTGAGGAACGTAATGGCGTGCCTAAGGTCATAGCGTTATGCTCAAGGGTCGAACAGGGTGTGGGAAGATTGCCTTACTATGATGATGACGAGGTCTAACAAGTGGTAACCCTTCTCTTTTCTAAGGCTGACCCGCTGGCAACACTGTCCTAGTATGGGAATGAAATGATTAGCAACACTGATCTAGTGATTTTCTATTTTCCCTTTTTTTTTTTTTCTTAATTTGCGACACTACCCTGGACTGGAGGTTTGACCCCCCCGGTCCATTAACCTTTGACATCATTGGTTATTCTCCATTGCTTGTCCTTGGAAGTGTTCACCACCTGTATCTGTCCTGCTTCACCAGAGAGAGAGAGAGAGAGAGAGAGAGAGAGAGAGAGACTGAAGATTGGCTTAAGTAGACAGGATCCCATAAGTGAGTGATGGGGTCCCCATGAGAGTGATGGGGTTCCCATATGTAAGTGATGTGGTCTCCACATGTGAGTGATGGGGTCCACATATGTGAGTGATGGGGTGCCCATATGTAAGTGATGGGGTCCCTAAATGTGAGTGATGGGGGGTTCCTATAAGTGAGTGAATCGATCCCCCACTTGAATGATGGGGGGGAGAGTCTTCATAATTGGAGGGATGGGTGCCTGTGAGTGATGGGGTCCCTATAACCGAGGCAGTGCATCTCCTCTTCCCAAATCCATGACATGGGAAGAACTGGAACCTTTTATAACCCATACCTAAAGATTCTAATCACTTACCATTGATCAACTGAATCTATATTCTTGATGTACAGCCATTAATCACATGCCAGTTATTATGATTTAAGATTCGTTAATGACTTGCCAGTAATTAAAGTTATGGACACGGTACCGCAAACTGGTGCTGAATGTGGTTGACTGAGGGAGTGAAACAAGTGGCCCATTCGACTGTTCTGTCGTGTGGTGTGTGTGATCAAAATTAAGACTCTTACGGACTCCGATACACTGGCTATGTTAACGTGTGTTCAGCACCGTGATTGTGTTATTGGGCGTATAGCTCAGCGAGAGTCGGGTCGGTGCGTCGAGCTGAAAACAGTGGGAGAGAGAGAGAGAGAGAGAGAGAGAGAGAGAGAGAGAGAGAGAGAGAGAGAGAGAGAGAGATGGGGAGTTGAGGAGGGTAACTCGTCGGGAGGAGGGAGTGTGTGCTGGCGTGGGCGGTCGTCTGGTGTTGGAGTGGGAGGTGTGGGTGAGGAGGAGGAGGAGGGTTGGGTTGTTGTCTGCTGCCGGCACCAGGTGAGTACCTGGCTGAGACAGGTGACAGGTGATGAAGGGCTGGGCCGTCTGGGCGAACATGGGACCACAGGTGTGGCCCTCACCGTGATGCATTGCTTACCCTGCCGCCACCACCACACTCCACGCCCTACCCCGTTTTCTACGCCGTAAACCACCCCTCCGCCTATCTTTCTCTGCACCACAGACTCTGCAAGAACCCCCGCCCCCCCCCTTCTCTTTCATTTTTCACACACACACACACACACACACACACACACACACACACATGGGTTACCGTGACGTAGTGGTTGGCGTCGTTGACCATGATTCATGCACGGGCCCACCCTGTTCGAATTCTGGGCGCGGCAGTCGACCCTTAGCATATCCCAGCTGTTCATCCTTCCCTAGGAGCTGGTCGATACATGGGTACCTGGTCTATGTTGTTGTTGTTGTTGTTGTTGTTGTTGTTGTTGTGTGTGTGTGTGTGTGTGTGTGTGTGTGTGTGTGTGTGTGTGTGTGTGTGTGCGTTTGTATACATAACAGTAAAGACGTGATACATATAGACATGGTTAAGAGACGGGGCAAGACGAGTGTAAAAGTCTCTCCCTGTGACACGCATGCGCAAACACACACACACACACACACACACACACACACACACACACACACACACACACACACACACACATTCACACACACACCACACTCTATCATGAATCCTGGGTTATAGCGATAGACTTAAGGGCTACAAAGCTGTCAGTTATGGAGGAGAGAAGAGAGAGAGAGAGAGAGAGAGAGAGAGAGAGAGAGAGAGAGAGAGAGAGAGAGAGAGAGAGAGAGAGAGAGGTGTACACATCTGATAACAGCCCCAACGTCTCTAAATCAGAAATGTCGATGTTGACACTGAAGAATTGTTCAGGAAATGAACCACCAGGGGTAACCAGAGGCCATGACTAGGTGGATGGGGATGGTAAGAAGGGTAGGGGAAAAAAAAAAAAACACTTGTTTAGTTTAAGACCGATGGGTGATGGATGGATGCCAGACTGATGGACGATGGATGGATGTAAGGCTGGTGGATGGATGGATGGATGGATGGACGTAAGGCTGATGGATGGATGTGAGACTGATGGATGATTGGGTGGAATAAGCCAAGCAAGGAGACGGTGAATTTCGGCAATTTTCGAAGGTTTAGAAACCTACTTAAAGAGATGTGGGGCCCCACGAGTGTACAGCTCTATCTCCGTATTGAGAAGTGGGGTAAACACACACACACACACACACACACACACATACACACACACACACACACACACACACACACACACACACACACACACACACACATATGGCCTTTGATCTAACCATTAAGGATTAGGTCAAAGGCAAAGCTATAATACTCGTGTCGAGGGATCAGGATTGTGGAGAGGAGGTTCAGCAGACTTTCATGGTCACAGAAGACATAAGACTTAAGGTTCCTCCAGCGGTTCCCATTTTTTATGAAGACGTTTACAATATTGATGAAGTTCATCAAGTTGATGGAAGCGCTTCCCCGGGCTGATGGAAGCGCTCATGAAAGTTAATGGAGACCCTTATTTAGGGTAATAGAGACGTTCCATTAGTTTTATGGGGGACCAACGATTTTAGATAGAGTTCCATAAATTACCGATACTTTGCTTGGTGTGTTTACTTAGACTTTAGGGAAGGTCTTGGAGTG
>NC_092225.1:17393001-17398001 GCF_036320965.1 Panulirus ornatus
CATAAGCCATAGGAAAGAAAATTATCCTGAACCAATCCATAATGAGAATAATGGTACGATGATTGGAGTAGTTTAAGAATGAGGACGATATTCTTCAGAGAACGAGGCTAAGTCGTAGTACCAGATAGTTTGAATCATATATGATCATAGACTGAAAAGATACCATTGGAAAGTTACCTTAGTGGGGGAAAGGAGCATATTGATATGAAAGTCTTGGATTGTGTTTGGAGGATCTTTCATTACCAGTATGTACTGTGGATTGTACCTTCATGATAGAAAGAGTCTTAGTGGCTGATGATTGCCTCCAACAGTATGGAAACTGAAGCTGTAAATCCCTGTGCCAGACGTGGAACTCATCATGAACTAGACGAAGGAAGACTAGGGGAAAAGCAGAGCCTATGATTACGGTCTACCTTTTGAGGATTGGATTAAGGTGATGACTATCGAGACAGATTCATCAATCAGGGATGAAACTGGCTGTGTAATGTCAACAGTGAAGGTGTAACTTGATGGAAAAGAAATGAGGTTTGTGAGGTAGGAAAGGAAATAATCATCTACAGAGAAAAGAATGATGTATTGTGGGAAAATATAAGATACCACAGCGAAGTTATACTAGTGAGGAAGGAGCAGCGCTGAGGTCTTGAATATTCTTGGGATAAGACGCGAGGGAAGCAGTGAACATATGGAGAAAACACAGGACAGAATATGGAAGAAATCTAGAACCATTTCACCAATTTCTTCGATGTAGATTGTTGCTCACAAGCAAATAATTGGACGAATAAATTCACTCGGTAATGTCTTGCCAACCAGAGAAATAGGGGATATGGGGCATCACAGAATCACAGTTTATACTGGCAAATAAAGAGATGGTATTCACGCCTGGAAATAATGTTTGATGATGTTTACACAGGCTATATTGGGCCTAACCCCGTCAGCGATGCGCCAACTGGATCCCAACATTTTCAGAATGATAGATAAGAATATCACTGACAACACAGACAAATGCAGCAGGGATGGTCATGGAGATAAAGGATAGGAACCAAAAGGATAGAAAGCTGTAGATCTATCATTCTCAAAGAAACAAAAGAGTAGAGCCAGAGTGAATGTCAACCCTTTGTGTTCACCAGCATTTCTCATGAAGTCCATAAGTTATCACTCGATTAGCACGAACAAATAAGAACAAACGATTTCTCAATTTAACACACTCATTATAATCAGCGGGGCTATGAAGAAGATTGGGGTGTTAAACAGACAGTGTTTACACAAACACTGGGGGTGAGAGTCTTCGCATATCTGAGGGTGTTTATAATGGCTGGGATGAGGCAGAAGCGGACGCATTAATGTTCTTATTCTTTACCTTTGTACTCAGAGATTATAATGGCCTCTTGAAGCCCGGTACTTTAATGAGACTAAGGATCTAAATCTATTTGAAAAGAATTTTGGGCCGAGTGATCTCCAGGCTAAGGTTCAGATCTTCCGCCTTTGTATTAAGACAAATGGGACACCAATTGATTTTTCTACATTTCGTTCGGGAGAAGAAACATGAGAAAAGATCCTGCTCTCTCCTTACAGAGGGAGACGTTGTGAGTGATTGAGGCATCAAGCAGGATGTTGTAAGTATTTCCTCACCAAGGGAGTAATGTATTACTAGAAGTAGTTTACAGAAGAGGAAATGAGCAACACACACACACACACACACACACACACACACACACACACACACACACACACACACACGAGTGTAGAATCCCTTATTGAGAACATATAGGTAATTACACACCTTTTTTTTCCCACTAAACTGGAAATCAATGTAACTCACACCAGTATTTTTGACGTCACATAGAATGATCCAGATGATCATTCACACTTGCAGGGAAAGACAGATCAGCCAGTATGAGGGTCCTAAGCAAGATGAAAGTGCACAGGTTAAAGAAGATGATTGAGTAAGATTGTGTTACAGGCTAGAAGAGAGAGAGAGAGAGAGAGATGGGCTGGTTAGATTGTGTTACAAGCTGGAGCAGAAAGATGGGCAGGGTAGATTGTGTTACAAGCTGGAGGAGAAAGAATAGCTAGGTAGCGAGTCTTCTTCATAGATTAGGAGAGATTTGTGTATCAGATTTTCGTTTAGGCTCAGATTACTTTACAAGGTAGACGAGAAGGATGGGTTAGTCTTTCTGGTGTGTGTGTCCTGGGCGTCGTCGTCCATCCCTCCAACATTACGAACTTGTATTCACCATATTACGAGCACCTTTTACCCCATACTTCTCGCCCTCCACTAGGTGGACGTGGCTGTATCCCCTGAGCGCTGCGGGAGCCCCATGTAAGAGTGTCCTCTAGTGGAGAGGTAAAGATATATTCGTCTCCAGGAGTATCCTTTCCATACCTTGTTTTGGAAAGGATTCTCCCATACTCCCAAGCCTATAGCACCTATGATCCTGTCGTCTGCTATGGTATATAGACACGCTATTGCTCTGACGCCATGACTACCATGATACACTACCATGATATATTTCCATGATACACCATCATGTTATACTTCCATGATACAACACCATCATACGCTGCCATAATACACTATGATATACGACCATAAAACATCACTATACTACACTACCATAAGACACCAGTATGATAATACTACCATGATACACTACCATGATGCACAACCATGATACACACATCACACTCACCATGACACACCAACACCACGTCAGTACGCTGGTGGTAAGTGCCGTTTAGGTCGGAGACCATGTCATGAAGAAGGCATGACACATGACAGCCTGTGGTCATGATTTACGGACATGTGGGGCCAGGCGGGGAATCATGGGGTAATGTCTCCTTCTTCACCACTATAACCCTCCAGTGGCAGCGTCTGGTTACCACAATGGCTTCTCTCTCTCTCTCTCTCTCTCTCTCTCTCTCTCTCTCTCTCTCTCTGTTAAGGCGAGAGTCCTCTGCGCTCCCAGGCGGAGGAAATGTCACACACATCTAGTTATAAACACGTTTCTCTGAATGTATTTACTCAAGCCCACGACATCCAAGGCTGCAGTTCCTCTCATTTTCTTATTATCACATATCAGGTTCTACACGTCTTGTTTAACATCACTTTTTCTTTCTTGGTGTTGTTTAGGCGCCGTGGTCTTGGAAAATGCCCCTGTTCTCAAGAATGTTGTAGGTTGATATTAAGTCTTTCAAACACCGTTTGGATTTATACTTTGCCGTCCTGTCGTCTTAATTATCTTTATGGTATAATTTAACCTCATGTTTTACTTCAGGAGGAGTTTATGAACCGTTTCTCGGATTCGAATCGAATTTACGGATTCGAAGCCTCATTACCGAAGCATTCTGATGGTTTCCACTTGGGGTGTTTCACGTCATCCTCAGAAGGACGAAGAAGAGGATCTTACAGACTACCAGAATCCTTGAGCGGGAGCAAAAGTTCGCTAGCTTCAGGGCGGGTGGTACTACCAGCAGTGGTTGACACTGCTCACAGTGGTTGACACTGGCCATTGTAGTTGGCACTACTCACAATGGTTTGCACTGTCCATTGTGGTTGGCACTGCTCACGGTGGTTTGCACTGACCATTGTGGTTGGTAGTGCCCATGGTGGTTGGCACTGACCAATGTGGTTGGCACTGTCCACGGTGGCTGGCACTTTCTACAGTGGCTGGCGTTGCTGAAGAATTCTCTTCCTGTAATCTATACCGCCACCATCACCTCCACTGCTACTACTACTACTACTACTATTACTATTACTGCTGGTACTACTACTACTACTGCTATTACTACTACTACTACTACTACTACTACTACTACTACTACTACTATTGCTGCTACTACTACTACTACTACTACTACTACTACTACTACTACTACTACTACTACTACCACTACAGTTCGACCTTTGGGTTTGATAGACTATCCTTTGGCCAGGTCCTTCTTTCTTGGTGTTGTTTAGTCACCGTGTTCTTCGGTTAATATTAAGTCTGTCAAATGCCGTTTGGTCAACTGGTGGTTAGCGTTACTGCCCATGAGTCAGCACGGGCCTGTCTGTGGTCTGGCCCGCATAGATTCGATTCCTAGGCGCGGAAGAGTTGGTTTACACTCAGCCCAAGGTGTTCATCCTCCCCTCAGGGGCTGGTCGACAGATGGGTACCCGGCGTAAGCTGGAGTGGTTTGTATGTGTGTATGTATTTGTGAGTATGTGCGTGTGTATACAAACTGAACAAAGCGAAAACATGGATGTATATATTTCTAATGGCAATGGAAATGAGCGTGGCATAAGTAATGCTCGATTTTCGAATGCAGTTCAATCGCCCATAGTAATCTCTTAATGTGGATTACATCGGAGTATGTAGGAAGGATCAGATAACAGGAGACCTAATGGCCCATGAAGAGGTTATCTTTGAAAAAGAATTAATGGGACAAAAAGGATTGCATTGATGGTTAATGGGAATAAAAAGGATTGCATTGATGGTTAATGGGAATAAAAAGGATTGCATTGATGGTTAATGGGAATGAAAAGGATTGCATTGATGGTTAATGGGAATAAAAAGGATTGCATTGATGGTTAATGGGAATAAAAAGGATTGCATTGATGGTTAATGGGAATAAAAAGGATTGCATTGATGGTTAGATCGATGGTTGGTAATGGCGAGGAAGAATCATGTCCCCACCGTGTTAGAGATGAACACCTGAGGAAGGTGTTAGAACAGTTTGACGTTGACGGAAGGTGTTCAAGATTATTCAACTGGTGGATATAACAGTTAAACGTTGATGGCCTTAGTGACCCCGGCAGTCATTAAATCTAAAGCCCAACTGACCAGGTAACCAACTAACTAACCAGCCAACTAATCATCTAACTAACCAACCAAATAGCGAACTAACCAGGTAACCAACCAATCAACCAGCCAACTAACCAGGTAACCAAGCAACCAACCAACTAGCCAACTAACCAGGTAACCAAGCAACCAACCAACTAGCCAACTAACAAGGTAACC
>NC_092225.1:17403001-17470501 GCF_036320965.1 Panulirus ornatus
CCTTATTTTTTTTTTTTTTTTTGGTATCGAATCCCTTTAGTCTAGGTCACCAGGTAAATATTCAGCACTTGAGCCACTGGATACCTTTCTCATAAATGCCAGCTGTGGTATAGGTTGTCGGTAGGTAGGTTACTGCATGACTGTGGTGCCTCCTGAGAAATGTACGTGGAAAACTGGCTCATCTGTGAATGAGAAATACCATGAGATATCATGGGAAACATATGATGTAGAACATTATCTACAAACACAGTTATATACATTATATATATATATATATATATATATATATATATATATATATATATATATATATATATATATATATATATATATTTCTTTTTTTTATTTATTTTTTTATCTATTTTGCTTTGTCGCTGTCTCCCCCGTTTGCGAGGTAGCGCACGGAAACAGACGAAAGAAATGGCCCAACCCACCCCCATACACATGTATATATATATATATATATATATATATATATATATATATATATATATATATATATATATGCAAACATCTAGATTATGTGTAAATGTTTGAAAAGCGAAGAAATGATCATAGATTATGGGTTTCGGAACAAGAACGCGATCAGGAGCCTAATGTATTATGCTATAAATTGAACAGACCTGAATTATTTTGCTTGTCCTCTCTCTCTCTCTCTCTCTCTCTCTCTCTCTCTCTCTCTCTCTCTCTCTCTCTCTCTCTCTCTCTCTCTCTCTCTCTCTCTCTCTCTCTCTCTCTCCCGCTGGGCCGTACAATTTCCGAGAGGCGGAGGCAGACAGTGTATTAACTTCCTCGGCTTCTAACTGTCCAGCCAGGACGAGTTTTGTGGTCTGCGTTTGTTTATCACAACGGGAGTAGAACCGGCTCACGCTGACGGGTGTGTTCAGGGTTGTGTAAATGGGCGGAGGGCGAGAGAGTGAACCCTGTGTGGAAATAATGTTAAATGATGGTAGGATAAATGAATATAAAGGGACACGGAGTAAATGAATATAAAGGGACACAAAAAGTTAACAGACCGGTCGATCCTTTCGAGGGTGTTGAAGAGATAAGAGGCTTAGAGATGAGTGTAGTAAGAGCAGAAAAAAATCAAACAGATGATTTTAATGTGATAGTGATTATGTTGATGAGGCTTAGAGATGAGTGTAGTAAGAGCAGGAAAAATCAAACAGATGATTTTAATGATAGTGTTTATGTTGATGATATTGCTGAATAAAGAACAGACCATCATCTAATGGATAGTCAGATGTCTCTTCTGCTCCACGTGAAGTCTGTAATGAGATGTTTATTGGCCAAACGGGTGACTCTCTAAGGGAGAGGATTCAACACCATGAATATTCTATAAGGACAGACTCGCAATCAAACGCAATATTCAAACATATAGAAGAGTATTTCACATCCAGTGAATCAGGGGGTGTCAATCACTATTCATCCCTGTTTATCACTTATAGAAAAGCGTATTATTGAATCCTATCTTATCGGCATGAGCAGAAATATAAACATGAATGAAGGAATGTGTAAATTAGGTCATAATTTCTTCATGAAATCTCTGTTGAAGTGTGGCAAAATTAAGAAAGCAGCAGTTGACCTGACGTCCTTTGCCAGATAGAGGGAAGAAAGGTCACTTTGCCGTTCTGGTCAACCTTTCCACGTTTCTCAGAGCAACTGTGAAGTCTGGTCTTGTGTATAGTTTGTTGCTCAGGTTAAGTCTATCCTTGAAAGTGAACTTGCGATACAGTCGAAATCTTGGAGTTTCTGTCTTTACTTTTCCAGCAAGTTTACTCATATCAGTGCTTCATGTGTGTATGCAATTTACTACAGTGTATATACATATGTACATATGTATAGAGATAGATAGATAGATAGATAGATAATGCATTAATTAGGAAAACTTTTAGAGGGTTGATAACGAAAGATATTAAGTGAGTGCGTAATCCTCCTGTCGATGTTTTTAATCCTTGGTAATTACTTTATCTGTTTTCATTTATCCTCTCCAGACTTACTGGTAAGATTCATTGAGAGATAGATAGATAGATAGAGATAGATAGGTAAATAGATAGATAGAGATAGATGGAGATAGATAGATAGATAGATAGATAGGTAGAGAGAGAGAGAGAGAGAGAGAGAGAGAGAGAGAGAGAGAGAGAGAGAGAGAGAGAGAGAGAGCTGCACAGAAGCACTTCAGCCATTGGCCAACCCCCTTCCGAACGCCGTCACCCACCGCCACTGACGCAGGGGGCGTGACTGCTTAAACCTCATACCTCACAATACTTTTAAATCCCAAGATCTATTCCGGGATACGACTCTCCCCACAGCCAAGGGTAATCTCAGCTGAGTCGGTTTCAATTTGAATTGCGAATCTTGAAGTCTATATCTGTCTAGATATACATAGACATAGCGTATGGATGATACCATATGGGTGAAGGGTACATGGCTAAAGGGAGGGTAAGTGGAGGCAAGTATAACCCGTGCAGTGTGTACAGCACATCAACATACGAGGGTGACAGGTGGGTTCGAGTGGGGCCCCATGGCCTTAGAGGGGGTCCTCGTCCCGTCAGGAGAGGAGGAACAGCATAAATTGGTCGATTGTTTACAAACAAGTATCGCGTCTCCCGCTCCTATGCGGATAGTCACTTGGCTCTGTCAATAGATCTTCTTTAAATCTCCCCCCTGATCACCGTCGTAGTTTTTTTTTTCAAACATAGTCTTTATTTGTTCCATAAGATTTTTGCCTTGGTTAGATGACCGGATCAGCTACATTTGTTTGCGATGTGTTTTCTTTTGCGTGTGTGTGTGTGTGTGTGTGTGTGTGTGTGTGTATTTGTTGTCAGAGAATGAAGACGAATTAAAATCGATTGTAGATTCCGTCCCGAGCAGAGAATGAGAAGAATGAGTTGGTCTGTGTATCACAGTCGCTCTGCTGTGAGGTAGTTGTACCAAGATGCTGATTCTGGCTTTTTTATTTTCCCTTTATTTAGATTTCAAAAGACTAGGGTCACAGGCACATGTCCTCTTCATGGTTAAGTTTTCAGTGATATAAAGTGAAGCAAGATGAAAAGAGGAGCCTTAAATTTGACTGTGAGGACGATAGGTAAGTATAGAGAAGACCATATGATTGGTGTATGCGGAAAGATACTGTGACCAGCCTGGTAACTTAAGGTTAACAGAGGGAGAATTGAAGATCAGAGGTCCTAACATGAAGGGTGTAAGATGTCTTCTGAATTGAAGATCAGAGGTCCGAACACGAAGGGTGTAAGATGTTTTCTGACATCACTTATACACTTATAAGTTAGGACAAATAACTGAATTTTCTTTCTTTAACAACTGGGTAAGTTTTGCAATGAAGACAGTTGATGTAATCTGTCTGACTCTTCTGCCAATGAGAGGGAGGATTAAAGCAGTATCGGTTCATGACATTTCCAAAGAACACGTCTCCTCTAGCAAACATGACTTTTCCAATCCATTTCATCAAAAGTTCATAGTTTTTCTACATTCTAAAATACCTCTTAATCAGTTCTATCCCAGTGTCTTACTCCTCTCGCAGGTCTAACTGTCTAAGTTTCCATCACTTCTCTTCATAATTGTAAGTGCACTCGACATCCACGTCTTCGTTTCAAATAAGGAATTACCATGTTTGTTTCACTACCAACACGTTCGTTGCACATCTCGTGAGCCTTGACTTTCCAAACTTTGTCTTCGTCTGATTCAAGACTTGCTTCTCAAAATACTCAATATTTTCCTTTGTTTCATCTAACGCTTTCCTAACTCTACAAACTTCCTAACATTCTTCGATCATTCAAAGTCTTGTGTGATGACATCCCCCACTCGAATTGAGGTCTTCTTTACATCAATGAGTTGTGGCTGTATCCTGCCACTCTGAAAAGTGTGTGTGTGTGTGTGTGTGTGTGTGTGTGTGTGTGTGAGTACGAAGGGAGAGAGAAGAGGATGAGGGGAGAGAGAAGAGGATGAGGGGAGAGAGAAGAAGGGGAAGCCACCATTTTCCAATATTTAGTAATCAGGAGTTAAATCCCTATAGTCTAGACAGCCACGACTACTCTCCAACGTATTGATATTTTTTTTGGCACCTCTCCTCCTTCATGCTATAACAACACAAATAAACAGCTCCTCACGTCTGTCCCGTATCCTACGATGGTTCTGTAAAAACGCTTGGTACTACCGTAACATAGGATCAGCCTCGTGACCCCATTTTACACAAAGAGCTCAGGATGGCTTTGAATCCTTAAAGTTTTGTTTCGATTCCAAGAGTTATTCTCTTCCGACCAGTTGCTCCGGTTATGCAACCATTGATCTGTGTTTGTGTAGAGCATCTCAATCCCACCCTGGGCGGTTCATGCCAACCTAAGTTCTCAGCAGAGTCAGACTTATCACCTCCCTCACTCTGATGTCAAGATTTGCCTCACTTTACTTACATTGCAGTGGTGGTTTTCTTTCCTTCTTCTACAGCTATTACCTCGATTTTCGCTCCCCGAGAGGTAGCTTCTTGTGTACCTCAGCCATTAGGTGAACCTCTTAATAATATTCGGAGAGCCGCTGCGTTACGTGGTTATTGTATGGCCGTTGGTAACTCAAGGATGAACCGTTGTGATGTTTGTTTCTGTTCCTACTACGTTCAACTCTGGAACTCTAAACCGTTGATTTATGTTCACCTTTCCTTAAAACGCGAGGTGCCCAGTTTTTCGAAAAGTTTAGACTATTTTCATCTTTTTTTTTATTTTCCTTTTGCGTTTTTCTTGTTTCCTCATCCAAGGTCTGGCCTCAGCGAGGACTTTCCATGACTAGAGCCATTGACATAAGAAAAGATGGGATTCTCCTCAAAACAGTAGACATGAGTGAATGTTATACACCGTATGAAGACGAATGTAGCAGAAAAGAAACATTAAATCACGTTTGACTTGGTATTAAATGAGACGTTTGCTGATGTTCTGACAGAGGTATGGGATTAAATCACATCCTCCATCGTAACTTCTAGCTGAAGCATCCTTCATAAAGCGTACCCCTGAAAACCTGCCAAGCTCTAACGAACATATTGATTATTGTGGTACGGACAGAGACACGTCTAGCAGGAGAGGAAGAAGCTGAACAAACAAGAGCCTTGGCTTGTGAGTGAGGTCGTGTGAGCCGTACACATGATTTATGATCCTGAGGGAGACGCGGCAGGTGAAGTTCTTCCCCCCAGGTGGAGGAAGCGGGTGAAAACGTATCTCACGACTGGCTGGCCCGGGATGACAGCCGGGCAGTTGTCGCAACGTCTCTCTCTCTCTCTCTCTCTCTCTCTCTCCCGCCTTCTCAGTGCCAGCCAACAGCCACCAGAGAATGAGTCAGTGTTATTCTTTAAGATTCCATTTACGTCTATGTCATACGGTTCTGGCCCGAGACACCTCCACCAGCTGGAGGAGGAGGAGAAAGAAGAGGTGGAGGTGGTGGAGGAGGAGCAGCGTGTCGTCTACATACTGTACCTACATGGAAATGTTTTATTAGTGCTTCGCGCTGACGAAGAGCAACACAGCAGCTGCATATGGAATGTGTGAAACGCAGTTAATCAGCTGATTATTTCCCCTGGCGAATGTTTACGGCCCTGAACTGCTTGCGTTTCGTGGTAGCGATATACACAGTAATAAAGCAGAACGTGAAATATACTCACTGTGAGTAAATCTCGTCCCTTACTATTCAGTTTGAAAATGACTTTGAATGGCATTGCTCATCATTAATGATGTAAGATTAGCATACCTATCTTTTTTTCCAAGTTTGATGAAAAAGATCAGTATACTACATTGACTATCGGATCATCCAGAGGAGTAGATAACCATGCCCTTCGTCTGCCTGAATATCTGCATTTCCTTCATAGACAAGAGAGACTTGAGATAACGAGAGAAGAGACACACACATCTCTCAACTGCCGTCATATGTGCCGAGAGAGAGAGAGACAGACAGACAGACAGGGGAACAAGAATACACTGGAGCTATTTATACAGTAAAAGAAATGGCCTATTGATCTAAGAGAGTTCATAAGTATACTCGGGGAAGGTTTTTGTCTTGGCGTTTGACAGTGTGGGTCGTTTGTCTCCCAACACACCTTCACGTCGCAGGTATGCACGCACTCCTCCTTCATGGCGTGTCGGCAGGGAGGAGGAGGAGGAGGAGGAGGCAGCAGCAGCAGCAGCAGCAGCAGCAGCAGCAGCAGCTCAACCTGTTCACAGACGTTTGTTCTTCAGGTTGACGGAACGACTTCTTGTTGTCTCTTGTACCCGATCTGAGATATTTTCCAACAACTCTCCTCCTCCCTCCCCCCTCGCCAGCCGCTGCCTCTCAAGGTCTCCACCTAACAGCTGGCCTCGCTAGTGTCTTTGCTCTTTTCTCTCCCTCACTGCTTAAGAACTTCTAAGTCTAGTCTTCAGGTGCGTTACCGCCCTGGGATGATTCTACAAGCAGGATGTATCCATGACAAGGTGTTGGACGTTTGGCACACACTCACGCCGTCGTCCCGCCCTAGCCAGTGCTCCTCTGATAGTACAAGTCCCCAGTGCAACTGTGTCAACTGACAGACTCACAACCTTGAACATTCGTGTTGCATGATGTGTGTATGTGTGGTTGCTGTGTGTGTTTAGTGTTCGTGAGTTACGCAGAGAGGGTTTTACATTAATGTTGCCCCCATCTCTTAACCTTGTATATATGTACTGTGTCTTTACTCCATGTGCACACACACACACACACACACACACACACACACACACACACACACACACACACACACATGGTGTGTTTACCTTACGCCATGACAAAAATACGTAACGTTGTTAATGAACATAAAATCCTGACAGAGGAACGCTAGATGTCACTGAAGTACCTCTTGAGACCTGTGGGCTATAAACGTAGGAATGAATATAGTATATTATCATTGGCGCTACATCTCTCGTTTGTTAAGAATTATATCATAATAAAGAGGAAATATACATCGCCAATTGAAGTATGTATACCACACTAATGAAGATATGTCCCACTTAAAAGAGGGACATAAACTATATTAGTACTGAAGAGAGCGATATCGAAAAACGAGGCGACAGCAAGTGAAGAGTGCACGTTAATAAGAGAGGAGCGTACGAAGGCTCAGACCTGGCCACGGGGCCAGCCTTAGACAGCGTGGCTCCATCTTCTTAATATGTTTTGACTGGGTTGTTGTCCGCGCGTAAGGCGTGACTCACAGAGTTCTTTACCCTCGTTTTGCTCCTCTGTGTGTGTGTCCACGGCCTCCCTTTGGCAGCTCAGGGCGGGTGCAATTTAAATATCTTTTCTACGTCTGGGGAGGCAACATTGTGGAGGGACAAGGACTCAGGATAGTTGAAGGTAAAGTCATTTGATGAGAGGGACGAGAGGATAAGAATTGTTCCACATCATCTTCGAGTACTGCTACCACTACTGCTGTTACTACTGCCACTAATACTACTATGGCTACTACAACTGCACTACTATTACTGTTGCTACTACTAATACTACCTCTACTACTGCCACTACTACTACTACTACTACTACTACTACTACTACTACTACAACTACTAGTCTGTCTCAAAAACATCTACTCTTTGACTCCTACAGCGTTCGTTAATACTGATATTTTTCTAGTATGATACAAATACACACTTCTCATTGTTCCTGAATATGATAAGGAAGAGACTGCCTCCATTACTATCTACAGTTTCTACAACTACTCATAAAAACGGCGATGATTACAATATATAAATATATATATATATATATATATATATATATATATATATATATATATATATATATATATATATATATATATATATATATATATATATGTATATATATCGATTAAAATATAAATGCTATACGGCTGTTCAAGGTGATTTCAGTTACAATAGTAAGAAAAAGTATAAAAGTATTAATATCTGTAGAAAAAATACAAATACCCTTATATACAAACCCCCGTTGGCCAGTGTTTACATAAAGTTTAACAGATACGTGAACAAGATAAAACTTAAAAGAACGATTAGATTAGTCGAAGATAAATGCGCCTTTTGCTGTGTAAGTTCAGTATAATTAATTAGCGTGTTCCTGCTTACCACTCATTTTCCAAGTAGTGACGCCAGTAACCTTGAGACGCTGCACATCCTGTCTGGAGGCCCATTGTTTTTATATATTCATGAGTTTATTAAACTTAACTGATTGTTCGTCACAGTAAATAGGTTTCATTATAATATATATATATATATATATATATATATATATATATATATATATATATATATATATATATATATATATATATATATATATATATATGATGTGTAAAGATCAATTTGACACTATATTCAGAATCCGTCATTACCCTTAGCTTTGTAAACACCTGGTGTATTCATGCCCAGTACAATCACGTTCTGTAACTACAGTGTCCAGTTATACTATACCTTGTCCTTCTTTGCATTATCGTCATTGTTAACAATAAGCCCAGTGCCAGAAGAAGCTCGTCCCACTATGACCAACAGGTAATGTATCTTTGATCTTTCTTATTGCTGTCAATGTTAACGACTGTACTGTACACTGTGTCCTGTATCATATACACACTTCACTGTATATGGAATGTGTTTGTGTACATACTGTAACTGTAATGTTAACAAGATGTTCTGTATATGCCCATCTGTTACCCTTATATATCGATGTATTGTACCCACGCTATACTTGCCTCCACCTACCGCCAGATATGTGCCCTTCACCCTTATTATCAATGACATGCTTTGTCTGCATATATGTAGACTATAGATATTCTAAAACTAATATTGCACATAGGATATTGTAAAACCTAAGGTGTTCAGATGTGAGGGTGAATATAATGGTGAAGGGTGGAGAAGAATCTGGTTTGATGAGTGTATGTGGCAGGCAGCACTGATGAGTGATCATGTGTGCGCCAGCAGTGAAAAATTATTCCCAGAATTATAGAGCACAGCTGGTCAGGTGTATGTATGATAATACTCTGGTTTTGTTAGAAAAAAAAAAAGATTAGTGAACCTCTTGTTGCTATAGAGAAAGGTCGTTCTTTCGTGACCAAAGGTGACAACACAGACAGCTGTTGGCTGGACGTATCTTAACCATACGGGTTTGTCCAACGGTGTGAGTGTGACCTACTTGCAAAATTAGATTGTGTTTATAGTTATCTAACTTGTGCTGCTCTCTTCGACTTCATATAATTCCCAGATCTGGACTCCATCGTGGTATTTCATGTGGAAAACTGTGTCTGTCTGTTTGTAGTGAGTGAAAGTAGTGCTTAAAATGCCCTTTAGTAAGTACATATATATATATATATATATATATATATATATATATATATATATATATATATATATATATATATATATATATATGTATATATATATATATATATATATATATATATATATATATATATATATATATATATATATATATATATATATATGTATGTATATATATATATATATATATATATATATATATATATATATATATATATATATATATATATATATATATATATATATATATGATACATATATGATACATATATTGAGGAACTGTAAGATGGTCTTTAGTAATGGCGTTCAGGTTTTCAGTACGATCTAAATTAGGCTGTGGCTCACATACGCGTGCCTTGGTGGATGATGCAGGCGTGAGGGAGGGAGGGAGGGTTGGACCTCATCCAGAATAAATGCTTGCGAATGTGTCCTGCAGCCTGACAGGTAACACAAGCGCACCGATGGAAGAAGCCGAGGTGCACCTGCGTCGTTTCTCCGGCCGGGTCGTGACCCCCCTGCTGTATACATACGTGAGGATCTACGTCGGTGTGGAAGTTACACACGTACCTTCCGACACGCTGTAGAAAACCCGATTTTCAGTGGTATCGGATCGCTGGCCGATGTTGTACAACGTCCACTTCTTGTAGTTAGACCCTCCCCCCAAAAAAATTAATCGTAAATGGATGAATTGCTGATGAGGAAGACATGAAGACATGACCCCTGGGATCACTGACGTGACTATAAACATCAACTGGCTACTAACCGACCAAGTTAAAAGAAAATGGACTTGAGTTTCCACCAAGAGACATGAATAATCAGCATCCTATCCTCGCCAAAGGTTTCAGAACCCAGTAGTTACAGACCACCTGGCGTCGTATATCAATAGAAAAAAAAAAGAAAAATCCCCACAGATACCCAGCGTTTAGGATGCAACAGCTTCTGCCAGACACATCCCAACATAATATATGAGTCAGACAGAATACTCCACAGCCAAAGTTTGTAAAGATATTCCATTTTCTAAGTTTCTTCATATATATCGTATCTAATTCTTGATGACAACTATTTTATAAACAAACTGTTAAAGAGGTCATCCTTAAAGAAGGCAGGTTAATCACATAGTGACCGGATTAATCACATAATGACCAGGTTAATCACATAGTGACCAGATTAATCACTTAATGACCAGATTAATCACTTAATGACCAGATTAATCACATAATGACCAAATTAATCACATAGTGACCAGATTAATCGCATAGTGACTAGATTAACCACATAGTGACCACATTAATCATATAGTGACCAGATTAATCACATAGTGACCAGATTAATCACATAGTGGCCAGATTAATCACGTAGTGACCAGATCAACCACAGCGAGACCTGATTGATCTCAAAGAGACCAGATTAACACTCTGGTCTCTGATCTCAAAGAGTGTTAATCACAGGGACAAGATGATGATGATGATGATGTGTAGGAAGTTATGGTACTAGTATGTTGATGGTGGTTGTTGCAAGTGGATATGATGGTGATATGTGAAGATGCTGTTGATATGCCGTGTTATTTTTCTATGTGTGTGTTTGTGTT
Source organism: Panulirus ornatus (assembly GCF_036320965.1). Classification (NCBI taxonomy): domain Eukaryota; kingdom Metazoa; phylum Arthropoda; class Malacostraca; order Decapoda; family Palinuridae; genus Panulirus; species Panulirus ornatus. The sequence continues at coordinate 17,413,898 of NC_092225.1, forward strand.
GGGGCACGGCACGTGAAGGATGATTGTAAAGGATTAGAATTATGACACGATTGAAATACAGACAAGCATTGCAGCTGTAAATCACCTCATCATCACACGCAGTTCGAGAACATAAAGCAAATCTTCTGACGTTATTTTGGCATTGAATAACAACAGGGGATATGATAAACAAGGAACTTTGTATAGCATAATGAAAATCAGAGGGATTGAGACAAACTGGTAGAGTGAACAGACACATGGCAGATGGATTGAAACTTACCTTGAGGCGTAAAACGCTACAGGGTTGTCTACAAAGGTTAATTCAACCACAGAGATACATGTAACACTCACTAGACAAATGCTGTAAGTAAAGACAAAAGGCCAACTGTCCTGAATGGAACAAACGTTCTCTTTACATATAATGGAAACGAATTACGGACCAAAAAAAAAAGAAAAACGCCCTAACTCGTCTCGCGAAGGTAAACAAAACACAGTCGTGAGAAGCGGAGAAGATGAATGTGACTCTAGACTTAAAGTTTTCTACGAAACTGAAGGAAAAAAAGAAAATGAGGAAAGCGACATTAATGAGACAGAAAACAACACACTTATCTTCATATGTAAAGTGTAAGTCAAGGATCTACAGCATAATTGGCCCATTTAGAACGGAAGAGGAAACAAAGAAAGATGATTGCTAAGATGAGCAAAATGATGTTTTTCTCCTGGTGTATAGAAACGAGTCTCGCCTTCTCTCTGATAGGTGGCCATATTTACAGTTCAGTACACGCCTCTATAAGTGGGACTGCAGGGGAGACTGGCTGCCAGTGGCAGTACAGCTCCAAAAGAATGTTGGGACTCACGTACGCTACACTGGCTCCAGGGTTCTACGAGCAATAGCATCGCGGTTGTAGCTTTCGTAATCTTATCTTCCGCAGGGCTTCAAGAGGACGGGTAGGTACAGGTAAGAGGATCAAGTACTGTGTACGAAAGAGCGACCGACCTGGTCTGGCTCGAGAAACTTGCATCTTACTTGCAAAATACAAGGTGTACGAGGCTTGGCTTATCTCCACAGTACTGGCGGCGTCAGGGGCATCAGGTTTACAGGCTGGTAGGATTGAGTCGTCAGCTATTAATCCTTTTGCTGCTCGTTTTTACGATGTACCACCACTAGCCACTGCTGCTGCCCCAGCCACCTAACCTAACCTACCCACTCCTCCACCTGACGACTTAGCCTCTCGCCACCTGTCAATCGTCCACTTTTACACGAATCTTTATATATTTTTTTTTACTACATTATCTCTGCTTTATGTACGGGGTCTGGCTTCGATGAGTTGGCCCTCTCGTGTGGTGATTCCAAGTTCTTAACTCTCTCCTTCCAGCATGATCTCCAACACTGAGACTTAAGCCAGTGTCGGCTACGTGGTTGATCCTGCTTGGCTCCTGGAGAACCCGTGTGCTTTGATGTTGAGGTGACGTTTGGTGTGTAGCATATCCTGCTGAAGTGTTGTCTGTGCAGATGGTGAACCAGGTTCTAGTTGGGATGTCATCAGTTTTCTTATTTCTTGTCTCATTTTCTTTTCTTTTTTTTTTTTTGTAAACTATGTTCAATTGATCATTTCGATATTTCCTGTGAGTGTGGGGTTGTAATGTCCGTGTCTTCTTTTGAGATGGTAGGGTTTCACATGGACATAGAAGCATGTAATACGAGATGTCAAAAGGAAAAGCGAGAGAGACAGAGAGAGAGATGGGGTTTAGATGAGATGGATGGGAAAGGAAAACCGTAAAGATGAAAATAGGAATGAAACGAAGGCAGAGGGAAGGAAAGTGATATCAGAAGGAAGAAAAAAGGAAAGATCGGGTTATGGGAGAAAGGAGATGAAAAACTGATAGAGAATGAAAAGGGACCTTTAACTGGGAAGGAAATTGGAAGCATCTGCATTGTAGAGGGAGAGGCAAAATGGAACAGAAGCTATGGGATGGTATGACATGAGACGCGTGGGTTATAAGGTCATGTAGGGAGACACAACATGCGCAGTGTAAAAAAAAAAAAAAAAAGACAGACAGGAGTACTAAAAGGGACGAGGGCGACGGGCGGGATGCAGAGGCGACGGGTCGTTCGGGTATCGGAGCCATGTGCACGACCGAGTGAGGGGCAAGTGGGAAGGCGTGTGTGCCTCTATGGGACCACCCAGATCGGGTGAGATGCGCCAGACAGGTGATCGCCGGGCAGCTGGGAGCCAGATTAGTGATCGCTCGACGGGTGATCGCCAGACAGGTGATCGCTTTCAACACGCGTTTGTCAATTCCTTGGTAAGCAGGGACTCGTATATATGATCTAACTGTGCTATAAACATCATCTTACACCACTGACATAGATTTTGATGTCTACAGGACAGTTGCCAAGTATTTATCAGCATTTTTATTTCAGGAGATTCGTTCCTATTTGCTATATAGATACCTGGTTGACTTAGAGCTGGCATCCTTTCTTAGAATTTACGATTGATTAATAAAAAATGATGAGGGGGACTAACGAAGGGAGACATAAGGGTGTGGCAGATACGGAATGACTCCTGTAAATCACCCTTAAATGAGCGACGCGGGCACTTAGTCTCCACCCACGGCTCATGAATTTGTCTGAGGTGTTGGTCACAGGTGAGGTACTGACTCCTGAGCGATAGCGGGAGGTCCGAAGATATTCCAGAGATGAGGTGGATGTATGGTGATAAGTATGGTGAGGCTGGTGGTGTTGTGCATGGTGAGGCGAGCGGTGTTATGTATGGTTATGTGGATGGCATATTGAGGGTTGCAGAGGGACGAAAAACTACACCTACTGATGGGGAAACCTCATGAAGGGTGGTTGGAGAGAGAGAGAGAGAGAGAATGAAAGAAAGTCAGTGGAGTTAGTACATGTAAATGAGAGAGAGAGAGAGAGAGAGAGAGAGAGAGAGAGAGAGAGAGAGAGAGAGAGAGAGAGAGAGAGAGAGAGAGAGCATGTAGGGTGGTGAGATGATGGAGTGAGGGAGATGAGTGCTCGCTCCCTCACAGCTTGGAGGTATAAATACATATACATCTGTGCTTGGTTAGTGGCCACCCTATGTTTTGCTCGCTCCATCCCTCCCACTCCGCCTCCCATACTGTCTGGCTATAGGTATAGCTATCCATCTATATGCGCCCCCAGAACCCAGTTCTTGAAAGGGGTCCAGGAGTTACTCAACGACCCTGTTCTTGAAAAGGGGTCCTGGTGTTACTCCAAGGCACCCATTTCCAGGAGCTCCTGCTGTGCCAAGGCTGCGCTACTTCCTGCGCTGAGTTCTAAGACGAGAATGGACTCCATCTCGTCAACAGACGCCGATGCCTTCAAGCCAAAGGTGACTTTTCACTCGCGGTATAACCAAAGGCAGGTGGAGTCCGGTGATACCCCTTCAGTTATATATATATATATATATATATATATATATATATATATATATATATATATATATATATATATATATATATATATATATATATATATATTTATGTTTATATATAACAGCTACGAGAAAGAAACATATTGAATCATTCATCTTTACATAAACAGTGGCATATCTGACATAGATGGTTTATATAAATGTGCATTGGCTCTGCTTTCACGAGATAATACCTTAAAGCTTGTTAACCCTGTTTAAGCTGAAAGCCAGTGGTGGCAGCTTGTCATATTGTCTTAACCCCTGAGTAAGCTTTAACATTCTCTCCCTACTCGCCGCGCTTACGCAACATGAGTAAGTATAGTGAGTAGGGTAATGCAGTGTAAGAGAGTCATATGACTTGATGAATATGATGTAATACCTTATCGCTTGAAACATGATAAGCCTCATGCTTCATCCCCTATAATGTCTTATCTTAGTAAGCTAGTTGGACAGGTAGACAGAACCTCCAAGCTTTCGACTGTATTTCAAGGCACTGGGTGAAAATGGCTTGACATACGTATACTCGAAAGCTTGGAGCTCCTGTGCAAATGGCTTGACATACGTATACTCGAAAGCTTGGAGCTCCAGTGCTTATCTTTCCCGCGAGTTTACTTATATCAGTGCTTCACGTGTGTATAAGATTTACTGTAAGTACAATTGTCTTAACCCCTTAAACATAATGAATATTCTGTCTGATCCCCTTGAACATGATAAACACTCTGCCTTGTCTCGTTAAACATAATGGATACATTGTCTGATCCCCTTAAACATGATGTATATATTGTCTGATCCCCTTATACATAAAGGATACATTGTCTGATCCCCTTAAACATAATGGATGCATTGTCTGATCCCCTTAAACATAATGGATGCATTGTCTGATCCCCTTAAACATAATGGATACATTGTCTGATCCCCTTTAAGGTGATCGTCTTTGAGAGTCTTCCTCTTCAGATCGACAACTTGATGAGTTATATTCCTCAAAACACGATGAATACGACGGCTTGAAAAAAAAAAGCACTAAAGAGTTTATTTTCAAAGAATGCTTATGTATATTTTCCCAAGGCGCTGTAGTTTATAAGCCCGTCCAGTGTACCCCATAGCATGGAAAAAATTGTTGCCGGTCGATTTACAAACACACACACACACACACGTACCCTAGTCTTATCTATAACCATTCCAGACATGCGTAAAAATGATTGTTATATTGACAATTTTCGTTTTCGTCGACAAAATTTTGGTGGTTTGGTATAGGTGGCTTATAAGTGGATTCCTTAAGTTAAGTAATATAAGAGTCATGTACTTAAGAAGTGTGTGTGTGTGTGTGTGTGTGTGTGTGTGTTTGTAGAGTTATTCCAGTACCTCCTCCGTGGCTTCAAGCACCGGTACGTACGCTGGAGGATAGGATGGAAGACAATGAGAGCAGGAATGGCCATCTGGGTGGCTCCTTTGCTTCCAACCTCCCATTTCGCTGACACACAAACACACACACACACACACACACGACACATATGAAGAATACCTTCTGGCGTGTGCGGATACCATCCATAACCCACTACAAAGATGATGAAATCCAGAGTAAATTCCTCCGGAGGATTGTATATAGAGGCGCAGGTCATGTATGTACAGTTGACCTCACCTTATGAACACATCCTCAAAGGCTCAGAAACGTCTCAGAACAACAGCAGCAGCAGCAGCAGCAACAGCAGCACCAGCAACAGCAGCAGCAGCAGCACCAGCAGCAGCACCACCACCAGCAGCACCAGCAGCAGCACCACCACCAGCAGCACCAGCAGCAGCACCAGCAGCAGCAGCACCACCAGCACCACCAGCAGCAGCACCAGCAGCAGCACCACCACCAGCAGCACCAGCAGCAGCACCAGCAACAGCAATAGCACCAGCAGCAGCAGCAGCAGCAGCGCCAAGCAACAACAAATGGGAACAACAGATCCCCACAATGTGCCATGATCTTCTATGTTTAAATTACCCGACTTGCGGTAAACACGCTCGCCTCGTAATGAAGCAAGAATCTAGCGGTAATATTAACAGACGTCCCCTTCCTTCCAGGATGAAGAAAGAAAGAAAAAAAAAAACGCATCACGGGGTTAAGATCACCGTGGATAAAAATGGGTGACAGAGTTTTAATTACAGGAGCAAGCTTGAGGGAGGGAGTTCTTTCTTTTTTTTTTTTTTTTTGAAGAACTCTCCGTGGTGGAGGAAGAGGGAGGAGAGGGTGGGTTGAGGTAGAGGGAGGAGAGGGTGGGTTGAGGTGGGGTTGGGGTTGGGGGGGGGATCTAATTATATCTCAGTGTTTAATTATCTTGGTAAAGATAATTAACTCCTCCCTCCCACCTTCATATGTTATTCTCCCAGTAGTGAACGTAGGCAATAAGGAGGCGAGGTATCCTACGAGTGCTTGCCTTGTATTTTCTCTTTTTTGTTTTGGGTATGAAGGTACGACCCTTCAGCAAGACGGTACGTACGACTTGAAGCTCGAGGGTACGTACGACCCTTGAGCTCAACGGGACGACCCTTCAGCCAGATGATACAAACCTTGAGCATGGTGGAATGACCTTTTAAAACCTTATCATTAGAGGTCAAGTTGATGGTTACCTTTTTTGTTGTTGTTGTCGTCCCTAAGTTAAGATTAATTACCTTTTCATCAACATTGATGAGCATGAAGAGGTCGATTCTTCCAATTCTGTCGTGGTAGACTGATTCTCTCTCTCTCTCTCTCTCTCTCTCTCTCTCTCTCTCTCTCTCTCTCTCTCTCTCTCTCTCTCTCTCTCTCTCTCTCTCTCTCTCTCTCTCTCTTCTCTTCTCTTCTCTTCTCTCTCTCTCTCTCTCTCTCTCTCTCTCTCTCTCTCTCTCTCTCTCTCTCTCTCTCTCTCTCTCACCCACTGTATATCTCCTCTCCCCGGGGGGCGCCTGCCGTTGCTCCTCCCTCCTCTCCTCAGATCTCCACCACCTCCGCCCCATTTCGTCTCGACGCCACCTTGCCTAACGCTGCTGCTCCTCAGTTCACTTGGCGAATCCTTCACGCCTCTAAGGAGATAATTTGCATTTCCTAGTATCGGATTGCTTCTCCTGAACGCCCACACCTCCAACCCCTTTTCTCCTCCTTATGTATATATATACACACACACGTGCGCGCATTGGCACATACACACATACATTCATAAATAAACAATGCATACATGTATACAAGCATACACACCACGAGCATACATGCAGCTGATTCATATGAGACAGTGAATGTGGATAGCATATAGGAACAGGAGTTAGAAAGATGTATATTGGCAACTATTCGTTCGTGGGGCCACACGAGTATAGATGACCTTCCCCTCCCCTAGTACAGTACAGGTAGGTAACTACACATACAATAAGATGTAGAATACAAGTCCATAACCGCAGGTGTCTCGTAGTTATAATGTTGTCGTAGATATGTCGCTTATGTTGAGAATAAATGTCTCGTAAATGTGACTTCGTCGTATTGATAGTTCGCTTCGTCGTAATCATGGCTAACTGTCGTAGATGGGGTCGTCTGTCCTACTTAAGGTCCTTTGTCATCGTTGTAGTTTTCCTGTCGTAACTACGGCTTTCTGTCGCAATTATGACTCTGTGGTAACTGTGGCTCTCTATCGCAGCCGTGGCTCTCTTATAATTGGATTTGTCGTAACCCTAGCTCGCGCAGATATAGTCCTGTCGTATATATGTCCTAAGACTCCGTCTATGTTGCCCTCCTTAACCGCAGGGCAGTTAACCTTCAGCGTGTGTGTTTGTTAGTGTTTGTCTAAGGAGGGTGGAGGGGGCGGCCACGCAACCCTCACACAGCCCAGCTGACTTGTTAGTATGCTGCTGTTGCTGCTGCTGTTGCTGCTGCTGTTGCTGCTGCTGTTCATGATGATGCAGCTGACGCTGGTCTTTTTGCATAACTGCTTGTTCCTGATACTCCTTCTCATTCAGAGGCCGACATGGCATAAGAAATATGTTCGAATGTTGACCATCTCGTATGAAAGGAGAATTAAGAGTATGATAAAAGAATGATGTAGAGGAAATGTCTTAGAACTCCTCATGTGTCTGTAGACCTGATTCTTAAAAGTGAAAAGGTTATAGCAAGGATGAAAGAAGAAAGAAGGAAGATGATTTCGTGGATTCGCTGTTCATTTAACGAAGGTGTCATCATGACGGTCAAGCCTCGTGTATCTGATATCCACACAGAAACTATGGGAAACAGCAGCAAGTCGATTGGCGCGGGACCACTCCTTAGTGGCTGGGACAGACAATGACAGCTAACGAGAGCAGTGGCCGAAATAATACACTTACGAAAGAGAATAAGAAGCAACATAAGGGCGAACGGAAATGGATGATGGAGGGAGGTGATGACAGGAAAGTGCATATGACGGATGGCTTTTCGTTCCACTCTGGCTACGAAGAGAGTGGTCTTGTTGCTGTAGGATCCTGCCCATCTTGCCAGGTTCGTGTTGCTGTATCTTGCTACTGCAGTTCCTTTTGTTACTTCTGGTGTGTTTGTCTCTTTACCTCGTTGTATTGCTAATGATTCTACTTTTCATTTCTTCTCTTTCTCTTTCTTCTTTTCTTCTTCTTCTTCTTCATTTCTTCTTCTTCTTCTTCTTCTTCTTCTTCTTCTTCTTCTTCATTTCTTCTTCTTCTTCTTCTTCTTCTTCTTCTTCTTCTTCTTCTTCTTCTTCTTCTTCTCTTCTTCTTCTCCTTCCCTCTTTTGTCCTTCTCGGATAAAACCTCGAGAGGAAGACCTTCAACTATGAACTTTCGGTTTGTGGTGATTTTCGAAATGCATGACAGAGAGGAACCCCCGACCTCACCCTCAAACTAGCACCTCAGGACTCCCCCAGTCAGACGCTCTGGCGTTGGGATAACTTGAATTTAGATGAGGGGAGACCTCAGCGAGGGACGTAACGAGCTCAGTATTAATTACCGGCAGGCTGAACCAACACCTGGACAACCTCTTATCGCGCGCGTCTTTGTGGCGCGTTAGCTACACAGAGGAGGTGCAGGACCAAGGGTTCAGAGACCAATGTGTCGACGGGTGGGGCCAGCAGGCCGCCCTACTGTTTGCTGTCAGAGTGTTGGCTGTTGGTTCTGAAGGTGCAGTGGGTACTTGGTGCGCAACCCTGAGGGCCATGTGGTGCCAGCAGCTGCAAATAACAAGTCTGTGTTTGGTGAGGGTGTGTGTCTCGCATACTGCGATAAAAAGGAAGAAAGGTAACGCCTCATGGCGCCGGCTGGGTGATGGAACGTTCCTGTGGGCTGTATTTGCCTTGGCCTCTTGTGAGCCGTGAGTGCTTAATCACAAGAACTTAGGTAGAGATTTAGCTGAAATAGGTAGGGATAGCGCGTAGCGCTCATCGCTAACTATATAGTTACGAAGAGCGAGTCGTGTAAGTTATGCGTGAGAAGGAGAGACTCTTTGCTTGAGGACTGAAAGCCAGATGCTCATGTGTGGGTGAGGCAATAGGAAAAGACACCCACCTGTACCGAAGAAGTGACACTTGACAGCCACTGAAGTGCTGGCTCATTACGAAGTCGTCACTAACTCTCCAGAATCTTAGGCGGGTAGTACTGGTAAAACACCTCCCTGCTCAGTGGCTGCCTACCATCTACTGCCTGCCAGAGAGAGACGCTGGTCTTGAGATTTCTACAGAGTATGACTTTCGAGGGATGCAACACGCAAGCCGACAGATAAGCCATGAAGTCTGTACTTAGTACCTCAGGAGGACCATATGATAAAGTGAAGACGCTTGTCATGAAGTCTTTGCTCAGCATAAGGACCCATGAGGTACTTACATGTTCGTGTGGGAAAGTGGAATACTGGCTTTGAAGTATGTGTGCTACTGGTGGGCCATGCCAGATGGGGCAACGCTACCGACTGTTGTGGGCTGTGTCTGAGAGGGATACTAGCCACACAGTCTGTGCCTCGTACCTAGTGTGTGTGTGTGTGTGACTCATATGAAGAGAGGCCCATGAACTCTGCTCAGCGTCTCTTATGGTTCCTGCACGAGAGGTACACGAACCAATAATAGTCTGGCCTGTGTGTGATGTTCATTGTATCATGATGGACCTAACTGGTCATGAGGTGCGCCCTGAGCGTTACCCTTTAGTCATGGGGGTAGAGAGGAGGAGGAGGGGGGGATGGAGGTGGATACATATGGTCATGACTTCACTGGTCATGATACAGCAGGTACACACATCATGAAGCCTTACTTCGCTTGGGATGAGATAAACAGCTACCATAAAGCCAATTACTAAAATCCCGAGTGACTGAAGAAGTGTATGTTTTTTTAATCTTATTTGTTAAGTTTCGTTGTTTAGTTTCTTTTGCTCTTTTCTTTTTATGTACATAACTGAGTTCTTACAACAAGTGAGGTTGTGTTTTACGGTTGGGGTTGATGGAGGAAATGCTCCGAAACTGTGGCGATTAAATGAACAAGATGTTTTACAAGTGCTGGTTTAATTATTCAGTATATATATATATATATATATATATATATATATATATATATATATATATATATATATATATATATATATATATATATATATATATTCCAGAGTACAGATGGTGGATAAAAACACAGAGATGGACAGGAACTGTCTAATACTCGTAACTGTGTGACCCACAAGGTGGGGGTATATAAGATCAAGTCCAGGTCAACTGTAGTCAGCTCTCTGAAGAAGAAGGCACTGTGGCTCGCAACGTTAGACCATTCAACAGTTCGTGCCCATCTCTGTGTTCCATCCACCACCAATGTTCTCATTTGTCGTAGCGTCACTATATATATATATATATATATATATATATATATATATATATATATGAGAGAGAGAAAGAGACGGGACATAAGCACAAGTTAACAAACATCATAATACACGTCCCACAGCCGTACGTGCTTACCTAAAAAACACTTTGTACAAACATAAGAAAATATTCAGCACAAGGCCGCACATGACCACACGAAACATGAAACCAGTCGATCTTGCTCCGCTTGCCTCCACGTATCTTGACGCGTGCATAATCGTACACAAATATTTGTATACATGTTTCCAGATATCTTTTATCAGACAACTGAATCTCGTTAAGTAATAGACACAGACTCACACACACACACACACACACACACACACACACACACACACACACACATATATATATATATATATATATATATATATATATAGAGAGAGAGAGAGAGAGAGACTGTCTTCTGACAAATATTATTAGAACAGCAGTCAAGAATGTGGTTAAGGATATAACGAACAACAGGAGCAACTGAACAATAGAGAGAACATTGAATCACCTGGTCATTAAGATCTACGGAGGCGAGTCAGGTGTTTGGGCTTGCTGTTTGAGGGGAATCAGTGACGTACTTAGCCAGAAACTCCATCATCCATGGTGTCCATAGCCATGATGGTTGCTATACAGGAGGAAGGGAAAGGGAACGAAGCGTGTGTAATGTAGAGCGTGAGGGTCATTCTCAAAGTGCACTATAGATGGCGTGTGTCCTTAAGTACTAGAACTGGGTCATGGGCACTTTTATTGCTGATGTAACAACAGCTACTGAACTGGAGCTCAATGGGGTGGTTAAAAGGAAACTGGAGTTCCCTGAAGGGCGTACGCAATGGAAAAGAGAATGAACCACCTCTCTAGAGAGAGTGAGACCATACACAAGAGTGTTCTGCAAAGGACACGAAGTAGATGGCACTACAGATAGTGGGGGATGTAGCGAGACTGTGATATACTGCTGGGGATCTTAACGATTTGGTAGCTAAGGAGGATAGGTGGGTGAGGAGGTTTGCTCAAAGGAAATGTCATGTTCAAAGGATGGGTAGAGAAGTGGGAGAAAAACCCCCCAGGAAAAGTATAGGTTAGCTGGGGGGAGAGAGAGAGTTGAGAGCCAGTTAGACTGAGAGAAAGATCTTGGGATGGTTGGTTGGTCGTCTGGGTTGGTCGTTAAGCCCATCAACAGCAAAGGGTCATTAAAACCGTCGAGGTCATGCTACTACATCCACCATCCAATCACCTCTTAACCTCTTCTTCAGGTACTAAGGATAATCGTGTCACCATATACACTCTCACTGTGCATGTAGAACATGATTGTGGTATACTAATACTATAATATAATGTATTTTGAGGAAGACTATAATATAATGTATTTTGAGGAAGACTCTGGCTATGTTATGAGATCAGAGTGTGAATTACTGGGAAAACTTAAGACCATTGTTAAGGATCATGAATGGAGGAGATATGATTATGATATATATATATATATATATATATATATATATATATATATATATATATATATATATATATAGTGTGCATGTGAAACCTGACCTTGAATTGGCGTATCTTTGTGGAATCCTTATCGAAATAACTTGAAGAAACGTTGCGGAGAGTGTAAACAGGAGCAACTAGAATGGTGATCGAATTGGCGGGACTGGACTGTAAAGCGAAGGTATAAACACCGTACGTATCTTCTTTAAGAAATGAATGTGACAGAGGATATATTGTGGTCTGGCTACCAAGACTCTGGCCCGGCAAACTGATTCGGAGGAGGATAGACTTTTCCAAGCTGTCGTGGAAAGAAAATTAGCAGACACAAACAAAAACTTTCAAACGTATTGAAAGGATAATAAAGAGGGATACAGAAAGGTATATTTCACAGAATAACTGACAGTTATTTATCACTGAATACGCACCATGTGTAAGCAAAAGTGAGTCTTGTTAGAACAAAGCTTAACCAGTCTATGTGTTTGAGGGTTAAGGAATATAATAAACAAACACAGGCACCGCGTGACATGACCATGGTATCTGGTGGTAGTGGAGGCGAGTCAACATACGTTCATCGAGGCTGACGTGTTCTGTGGGTGGCCGAGGTGACAGAGACGAGGACCTAGATGGACAGTGAGGATGGGAGAGAGAGAGAGAGAGAGATAGGGAGAGAGGGAGAGGGGCAACGCCCGTCTCACCTCTCCCATGGTGGCCAGGTATCTGTACCTCTGTCTGTCTGCGTGTCTGTCTATCTGCGTGTCTGTCTGTCTGTCTGATCCTTATTGCAACAGAAGGCACCAGATACGGACTGAAGTCTTTGAGGAGGCCAGGCCTTGGGTGAGAGAGAGAGAGAGAGAGAGAGAGAGAGAGAGAGAGAGAGAGAGAGAGAGAGAGAGAGAGAGAGAGAGAGATTCATTCTTACGGGGATTCATTTTCATACATTTGCATCTGTGAATAAGCATGTTACTCTAATATCCTCCTCATGGTCTGGGTCCAGCACCATCTGTAAATTGGTCTATTTTCCCAATTACCTCACTAAAACACATGTTCTCTTTGCCCGACTCCTAGTAGCCTATCACAACTCTTGGTTACTCATACTAACTACCAATGACGGTAGTCAGTCCCTCCATAACACACATGTTCACCGACTAATCTTTGCAATCTTGACAATCATTTCCATATGTTATATATATTCTCAGAGGCAAGCCAAAACCTTTCTTTAGTCACTGTCTAAAATGCAAGTATATATATCCCCTATCCCTGGGGATAGGGGAGAAAGAATACTTCCCCACGTATTCCCTGCGTGTCGTAGAAGGCGACTAAAAGGGGAGGGAGTGGGTGGCTGGAAATCCTCCCCTCTCTTCTTTTTTGAATTTTCCAAAAGAAGGAACAGAGAAGGGGGCCAGGTGAGGATATTACCTCAAGGGCCCAGTCCTTTGTTCTTAACGCTACCTCGCTGACGCGGGAAATGGCGAATAGTATGAAAGGAAAAGGAAAATATATATATATATATATATATATATATATATATGCTACCATAGGCTTTTTCAACAGTTTATAATTGTCCACAGAAGTGATAGGTAAAAAGAGCAGTATTTACTATATGTATATACATCCCGACCTTGTACGGCAATGGCCATTACCATGATACACTCCCTGCCAAATTGTCTCTCAATCCACAACTCCAGCGTAAAATTGTGAGTTTTATGAGCAGGGCTGGCAGAAGCGTATAGGGAGGAAAGGGGGGTTTGCCAAGACTTGCGTAAGGGAACGTCGGATCTTTTCCTTCCCCTTACATCTCCCCCTTACATCTCTCCCCTCATCAGGGATTACCACAGCCGTGGGTCGGCCACACTCCCGTCTTGACTTACGGGGCGAGACATCCTCCCATCCCCTCGGGGGATTTGTTAGCTGATGGTAACGGCAGTTCTTAATTACGGGAGGATGGTGAACTACGGTGCCGTGTGACGACTCTCTTAGATAGGTGTCGGAGGAGGATAGATGGAGGGAGGGTGGGTATCAGGGGATAGATGGAGGGAGGGTGGGCGTCAGGAGATAGATGGAGGGAAGGTGGGCGTCAGGGGATAGATGGAGGGAGGGTGGGCGTCAGGGGATAGATGGAGGGAGGGTGGGCGTCAGGGGATAGATGGAGGGAGGGTGGGTGTCAGGGAATTGTTAGAGGGAAGGTGGTTGTCAGGGGATAGATGGTGGGAGGATGGATACCAGGGGATAGATAGAGAGAGGGTGGGTGCCAATGTTTAGATAGAGGGAGGGTGGATGTCAGGCGATAGATGGAGGGAGGGTGGGTGTCAGGGCACAGATAGACGGAGGTAGGTGTCAGGGGATAGATAAAGGGAGGGTGGGGTGTCAAAGGGATAGATAGAGAGAGGAAGGATGTCATGGGATAGATGGAGAGAGGGTGGGTGTCAGGGGATAGATAGAGGGAGGGTGGGTTTCAGGGGACAGATAGAGGGAGGGTAAGTGTCATGGGATAGATAGAGGGAGGGTGGGTATCAGGGGATAGATAGAGGTAGGTTGGTGTTAGGGGATAGATACAGGCAGGCTGGTGTCAAGGGATAGAATGAGAGAGGTAGGTTTCAGGTAAGGGTGGTGTCAGGGGATAGGGGAAGGAAGATAAGGAGGTGAATATAAGGGGATAGAGTTGAAGGGTTGGGTGGGGAGGAGAGATAGACGTCAGAGGATAGAGATGAGGAAGCGAGTGACAGATAATAAGTTATATATTGAGCGTCTGAGGCCAGACTCGTGCGGAGCCCTGACACCGACGCACACTTGGCCATGAGAGTTAATTTAATGAGACAAATTTCCGTTGAGAAGTGATATTAATGTCTTCTATAATTATCCCGCACCAGCCACCACCACCACCACCACCACCGTCACCGCCACCACCACCACCATCTCCACCACCGCTACCACCACCACCATCTCCACCACCACCACCACCACCACCACCACCACCACCATCTCCACCACCACCACCACCACCACCGTCACCGTCACCGCTACCACCACCACCACCACCACTACCACCGTCACCGTCACCGCTACCACCACCACCACCACCACCACCCTCACCGCTACCACCCTCACCGCTACCACCACCACCACCACCACCACCATCTACACCACTACCACCACCACCACCACCACCACCCTCACCGCTACCACCACCACCATCTCCACCACCACCGTGACCGCTACCATCACCACCACCATCACTGCAGCCACCATCACCACCACCATCTCCACCACCACCACCACCACCATCTCCACCACCACCACCACCACCATTCTCCACCATCACCAACACTGCTGCTTTTATTTTGTGCATTAGGTGTAACTAAATGATATATTTTTTATCTAGCTGACGTGTGTGTGTGTGTGTGTGTGTGTGTGTGTGTGTGTGTGTGTGTGTGTATGTGTGTGTGTGTGTGTGTGTGTGTGTGTGTGTGTGTGTGTGTGTGTGTGTGTGTGTGTGTGTGTGTGTGTGTGTGTGTGTGTAGGGGAGATGAGGGAGCAAATCTAAAGATTTGTGACCCAAAAATGTTCACCTCACAACCTACAAAAAAAAAGAAATATATGATCATTGTAGACCATCAGTAGAGACATGAACTAAAAGATAAACACACGGGATAAATAATACCAAAGTCTTACCTGAATTATCAAGAGAAATAATGCTTGCAGACCTCGGCATGTTATAGCATGATGGATCAAAAGTGCACAGATGTAGGTCAGGTCCCACGTCTGGGCTGTGTGGATGTAGAACAGACCTGATGATCAACTTAAGGTACTTGTAAAATATTAATCTTCTTTTTATCTTTAATCATTTTTAAATGTTGATTTTTTTTTTTAGTAATGTTGTTGTTGTAGGGAGCAATAGACCATCTTCAGGCGCTTGTAAAAGTATTCATTATCTTTCTAATAATTTTAGGTTTTGATGGGTTTTTTTTTTAGTAATGTTATTGTTATAGGGAGCGATGGAGTAATGTGGGTTTTTTTTTCATGGAGACGAGGGCAAATGATAGGTACGAGGACGTGTTTGTTGTCGTTGTAGTAGAGAAATGTTCATTTGGGTTGACGATTGGGGGGAAGGAGAGGGGTGATGTAAGTGAAGGGGGGTAAGGTTGTGATCACAATCGATGGGGTGTTAAAATGCTGCAGATGATAGGATGATTATGTTCGAACGAGATGGGGATGTATGTTTGTTGTAGAAGATGTTGTAATCACATTCGGTGGGTTGTAATCTATGTTGTTGTAGATGAAGGGAGAGGTTGTGATGACAGGAGCGTTTGGTTGTTTGGGCCACGTCAAAACAACACGCTCATTACAGCAAAGATAACTCACGTCGAGTGATGTGTGTGTGTGTGTGGGTGTGTGTGTGTGTGTGTGTGTGTGTGTGTGTGTGTGTGTGTGTGTGTGTGTGTGTGTGTGTGATGTTTGAGATAACTCTTGAGTGAGTGATGTGCGATGTCTTACCGCGGTGGTGCTCGGGGTTATCGCCAGCAAACATCAGGTCAGTGTTCATGATGAATGGGTCACTCGTAAGTAGACTTCATTGACTCTTCTTGCCTCCAGCAGTCTCGTGGCGGGAGAGAGAGAGAGAGAGAGAGAGAGAGAGAGAGAGAGAGAGAGAGAGAGAGAGAGAGAGAGAGAGAGTAGAGCTAGTTCGTAGGGAGACTCGGAGAAAACTGGAGTAAATATTTACAGAAGGAAGCGTGTGTCTGGGCAACGCTGTAATATATATCTTTTATGGAGAGAGGGAGGGAGGGAGGGAGAAGGGCCGACGTCTGCTCTACTCTACCCTACCCTGACCTACCTCTTCACCCTTACCCTACCCTAACTTATCCTTCACCCTACCCTACCCTACCCTACCCTTCACCGGACCTGGAAAAAGGGAGGAAAAAATGGATGTTGCAAACAATGATTTCTAAACACTCTAGTCCTTACAGGCTCACATGTATATACATGGGCCCAGCTGCAGACACACACACACACACACACACACATAGGGGATAGGGGAGAAAGAATACTTCCCACGTGTTCCCTGCGTATCGTAGAAGGCGACTAAAAGAGGAGGGAGCGGGAGGCTGGAAATCCTCCCCACCCATTTTCAATTTTCCAAAAGAAGGAACAGAGAACGGGGCCAAGTGAGGATATTCCCTCTAAGGCTCAGTCCTCTGTTCTTAACGCTACCTCGTTAACGCATTCCTTTCTTTGAATTCCTGCATCTCCAACGCTGCGCTGCTTCCAGTAGTAGGGAAACCATTGACCACTTTGTAGTGAGAAGACTCTAATGAGACTGTACTCACGTTGATGCAGCTTGGCCTCAAGATGTGCATTTCCAGGATACGTATCTCGAGGTGCGCAGCCGTAGGACACGTGGCCTTAAGGTGTACGTACAGTCCCAGAAGACGTGGCCCCGAGGTGCGTAGCCTCAGAACACGTGGTCCTGGGACACTGAAGCGCCACGTGTTTGTGTCTGATGGCGGCAGCTGAGGTAAACACTGGTGGCCGAGTGGCGAGCTAATTACCCAACAGCCTCCCTCGGCCACCCTGCCATCCCTTGGTCCTTGGCCCTTCAGCCGCGCTATCATCACCTGTTCTTTTAACCTCCTGATCCTCCTCCTCCTCCTCCTCCCTGAACTCTCTCTCTCTCTCTCTCTCTCTCTCTCTCTCTCTCTCTCTCTCTCTCTCTCTCTCTCTCTCTCTCTCTCTCTCTCTCTCTCTCTGCGAGGTTTGCCCGTGGGAACCTGTGGTTTCGTGGTGTCCTGATCCCAAGACATTATGTGGCTGGACGTATCTTTCCCTTAACAGGCTGTGGTTGGTTAGTTGCCCGGGGCTTTGTTCTGCTTAACTATTTCTCCCGGCAGGTTGGATATATCAGCCCTTTAAACATTTAGGCAAGAGGGTGCGTCCTATAAGAACGACGTTGCTGACACTGTTCAGTGTCTCCCTCTCCTTAACGACCGGTCTGTCGTTAGCGTACGTCGCATGTCTTTGTTTGAACCTCCTTATTCCCATTTTCTATTTATCGTTTTTTCTGTATTTCTCTCAATCGGTTCCTCATCACTATCTCCTCTTTACCCACTGCCATAATCATCATATCTAATCATTCCCACATTTGCATGTTTTAGATTCTCTTCTACTACACTACCACTCTTGTGGATTAATCCTAACTTCGTCTTTTTATATCATCTTACTCATTTGTCTGCATCTTTGTTGAACAGGTCCATTGGCCTAACAACCTTTATCTTCCATTTTCTCTCCACAGTTTTTCAACTCACTGTCTTACTCTCTTATCCTTCAGATGTTTATCTTGTTTATTATAAAGACCGATCTAAATTCAGTGGTCTTCCTTTGTCGCAGCCATGCAGTAGCTGAAACTATGGAGACCCAAGAACATCTCTTTGATGCGTCAGGAGGTGGTATCCAACCCCATAAGTCCAAGAGCTTTTAAAGGCCTGTTGGTATACCAGCCGGGTAATGTCTGATAGCCTCCGTCTAGCTTGGTACGCACTATTAATGAGCAATCGTCTTCTTGCAGGCCTGTTAAAGTGATTGGTCCGCAGTTCCAATGGGCTCCATTTCTCTAATACCTACATTATTGGTTCTTAGGCAGGAGTTCACTTGCTTATAACTCATACAGTGGCTACTCAGGAGAGAGTTCTGTAGTTCTGCAACTCTTGGATATAGGTTGCCGCTTGTGTCAACCAAGGAATACAAATATAGACTATAACAAAGAGCAACAGACCTTTAGGTCTTTTCGAAGGTGCTCGTGATAGCAGAGATAGCGGGCTTCTTGTTGTATGAGTAAAAATGAGAACAACTTCAGAACTTCACTGTCGGTTGCAGCCTTACCTCTGATGCTTCAGGAAAACTAATAATTTAACAGGGTACTGGTGTATGGCGGTCCTGTAGTACTCAGTGGATGAACGAGATGACACAACGGAAACACAGACTTCGAAGCCGCAAACGGGTCCGGTCTTGGACATAGGTTAAGGGTGCCTTATGGGAACCAGAGCCTTCCAGTTGGTGTGTTTGGATCAACGCTCATGGAGACTTAGGGGGTCTCTCTCTCTCTCTCTCTCTCTCTCTCTCTCTCTCTCTCTCTCTCTCTCTCTCTCTCTCTCTCTCTCTCTCTCTCTCTCTCTCTCTCTCTCTCTCTCTCTCTCTCTCTCTCTCTCTCTCTCTCTCTCTCTCTCTCCACCCACCTTTCTCTATCTATCTCCTCGCTTCTCGCCGTCGGTGTACGGGGGCGGTGATGATGGTGGTGGTGTTTGTGACAGCATCTCTGGCTGGGTTAAACAGAGTGGTAGTGTGGGCAGGAGTCAGGACACCTCACCGCTCGTAACGCTGGCCACCGGGTCATAAACCAATTGCAAACAAACTGTGGCCCGCCAGACCCACTGTGGCGTAACGTTACGCCTGGTTCATCTTTGCTCCTGTTTGTTGGCGTGGTTAGAGAGAGAGAGAGAGAGAGAGAGAGAGAGAGAGAGAGAGAGAGAGAGAGAGAGAGAGAGAGAGAGAGACGCTGACGGTGGTGCTGGGAGCTGGGAGGAAGTTTGGACTGACGTGGGGGTGAGGTGCAAGCTGGGAATATAGGTCAAGAATGAGGTTTATAGGAGTGTTGTTTGCACAGGTAGAGGGAGAAAGAAAGGGTGGAGGGAGAAGCTGGTGGAGTAAGGACGTTGATGTGGTGGTGATGGTGAGGAGGGCTGTGGCTTGGGTGATGTGTCTTGAGTGTGTGTGTGGAGGTGGTAAATATGGGAGCAAAGCAGAAAGATGACCAATAGATATGGCGGGTGATGACCACGTCTTACATGAAACTGGAGGAGAGATTCACTTCGTCTCCCATATCAAGAAAATATTAAGTCAGCGGTCTCGAAATTTGTTCCCTTAATCACTGGTACACATATCATCATTTTGTTTTGCTGTAAAGTGTAGGAAGTTATGAGTGAGATGAAATTCGTCCCAGCACTCAGTTGAACACACTTTCTTATAAGCAAACATTCTCCTATCCCTAAGGTTGTGATGTTGGATGTTATATATATGTGAGAAGTCCCATTTGTCTTTTATATGTTGAGTACTATGTCTCCAACTGCTGCTCATTTTAGTCGTGGTGGCATTAGATCCTTTATGATGAGATTGTCTCAAAGATTCTGCTCTGCAAATGGTGATCACATAAGAAGCCCATGTTCTTGAAAGCACACCCCTTGGCTCTTTCATTATACTCTGATACTGACATTTCTAAATATGATCTGAAGGCATGTGCGTTCAAACTGGTATTCTAAACTTCTGGAACGTATTATTCTTCTCACAGTATATTCTTAAATCTCTCGGAATTTGACCTAAAGGATCAGAAAAGGGTTTCTGAACTTGCTTCATCCCGTGGGTTGACGTATCGATACATCTAAGTCTCGGCTACGTCCTGCATCGGAAAGAGTCGCCGCCACAACGTGACGCAGAACAGAAGGTTTGGAAGGAAAGCCAATGTTGACGTAACCATTTAGCTGAGTGTATAACCAATCCTGAGGTGTTTATTTGGCTAGCCTTTTATGATGGTGTTGTGCGGGGGAAAATGTCCAGCCAGTATCAACAGATGAATTAGCTAGACCCCATCGCCCCTTCTCTCTCTCTCTCTCTCTCTCTCTCTCTCTCTCTCTCTCTCTCTCTCTCTCTCTCTCTCTCTCTCTCTCTCTCTCTCTTCTCTCTCTCTCCCTTTTCACTCCCATCACTTCAGTTTTTCTTTCTTACATTAGCCGTGTTTATTTTCTAAACCCAGGTAGCTCGAGTTTGTCTCCATTCCTGTCTTGCCGTCGACCAGCCTTGTATCAACAGATGATGGCTGGGGGGGAGTCAGGGCTTACGCTGCAACAGGGAGGAGGAGAAGAGGGAGGGCTTCATGTTGCTGCTACTCAGTCCCTTTGTTTCCAATGCCTACATCTGCCTCACCAAGCTCCCCCTTCGAGGGACATTTGAACCTCTAGTATTACACACAGATAATGAGAATTTTCATGAATTTTATTAAAAGGAATGTGAATCTTGTGATTATTGATGTAAACTGAGCACCAAATTGTGACAAAAATAATCATATCCCCAGTCTTTACCATTTACAAAAACCTTACTATAGTATGCTCCTCACATTTCGATCTTTGGAAGATAATGAGATGGAAAGATGGAGTAAACGAGGTTTGGACTAACTGAATCTAAACATTCAGGTAGGCAAAAGGCGTGCACTGGGAAGACTGACTGTCTCAGATGTGGTATATGGGGGATGGGGTTGGATGGAGGCGAAAAAAGCCATTAATAGGATGAGTCAGGTTATATGAAGTGGTTAAGGAAAACCATGGAATAGTCATCGGATGGTTTGCTCTAGTTTCACCACATTATACATGTCAACTTAAGAGAGGCTATGTGCAAGTGAGGCCATTTTGTGTTTGTTTCTGTCGTTGCTTCTCAAGAGGAGATAAGACAATCAGGAACTGGAAAAAAAAATATAGATTCTATCTTATGGAAAACTAGGACCCTTTTTATGGGGTTCCTGTGATATCTTCGAGGCTGCGCTACACCGGAGTAGGATGTAGCAGGATCCTTTACACGAGAAGGTTCTCGACGAGATTGTATTCCTTTATGTATGCTGACGATGATACAGGCCCGATGAGGATGACATTTCTCACTCATGGTGTTGTTGTATACTTGTGGAAGTTCGTTAACAGAATCTCTCTCTCTCTCTCTCTCTCTCTCTCTCTCTCTCTCTCTCTCTCTCTATATATATATATATATATATATATATATATATATATATATATATATATATATATATATATATATATGAAATGAAATGCCATTTCATGTGTGGCGGGGTGGCGATGAGAATGGATGAAGGCAGCAAGTATGAATATGTACATGTGTGTGTGTGTGTATATATATATATATATATATATATATATATATATATATATATATATATATATATATATATATATATATATATATTTATAATCCCTGGGGATAGGGGATTAAGAATGCTTCCCACGTATTCCCTGCGTGTCGTAGAAGGCGACTAAAAGGGGAGGGAGCGGGGGGCTGGAAATCCCTCTCGATTTTTTTTAATTTTCCAAAAGGAGGAACAGAGGGGGGCCAGGTGAGGATATTCCACAAAGGCCCAGTCCTCTGTTCTGAACGCTACATCGCTAACGCGGGAAATGGCGAATAGTTTAAAAAAAAAGAAAAAAAAAAAATATATATATATATATATATATATATATATATATATATATATATATATATATATATATATATATATATATATATATATATATGGGAGAAAGAATACTTCCCACGTATTCCCTGCGAGTCGTGGAAGGCGACTAAAAGGGGAGGGAGCGGGTGGCTGGAAATCCTCCCCTCTCGTTTTTTTTTTAATATTTCTAACGCGGGAGACAGCGACAAAGCAAAATAAAAAATAAATGATAATATATATATATATATATATATATATATATATATATATATATATATATATATATATATATATATATATATATATATATATATATAATTGATGTATTTCCGTGCACCAGATGAGTCATGAGCAGTTGGGTAATAGCGACATCCGGCGTTCAAAATAAACCTGTGGCCGGATACTCTCTTCTGGGCAGTTGTGGAAATGGCGTCGAAGTCTCGTGTCAACAAGCATCTGCTTACTCTTTCAATAGTTAAACAGTTGCTAGTTTACCCGGCTGGAGTCGGTACGAATTGATGTGGAAATGCTCTTGTTCCGAGAGAGAGAGAGAGAGAGAGAGAGAGAGAGAGAGAGAGAGAGAGAGAGAGAGAGAGAGAGAGTTGACACTATGAGGATGTGAAGACATACGTTATAACATGTGTCGTCAAGTTTAACTAGACAACATGACAGTGACATGAACGCAATCACATAGCTTATTAAAAAGGACAAGTGAACCCTTGTAATATTATATTAGATGAATGGCGTTGGTGTGTGCATACGTACATAGGTGTAAAGGCATGGTACATATGTACAATGTTAAGAGGTGGGGCAACGCCCTCTCCCCTCAACACACAAATAGTAGTCACAAATAGCTATCACACACACACACAAATATAAACCCGCCTAGTGTCTATAGCACCGATGTCGGCGACATCTGCTGCTCGATTTTCAGATGTATATAGAAAGGAAATAATGTGGTCAGTACCCTTGACCCGAGTTGTGTTAATGTAATCGTCCAGTGACCACCTAACTCACCAAGCACATGGTTCAGAATTGTTTTAGCTCTTGTGTAGGTAGTAACTCACTGGGCTTCACATTTAGAGAAGGAAGCTGACTTCCGCCATCACATAGAAACGAATCTTATTCTAATGTTTTCTGCTCTTGGTATTGAAAACCGCTGGAAATTAAGAATCTTCTTGAAAATTATATAAGAGTAACTTTGACCTGTTATGCGGTACGAAAAATTATTGTCAGCCTTCAGTTTTGTTGGGCGTTTAAATCCAAATCTGTATAAAGATTCGTCTCTACAGAATTCTAATGACATTACACAATTTCAACGCCAATTAATTCATATGCACATTATTTTCACTCACTATCCTCCTTTACTCTCTGTCACATTCTTTCCATCTTCCTCATCTTTCCTTTCTCTCCACGCTCTTCCCCAGTTCTCATCCACCGCCTCTCCCCTTTTCCAGGTCCCTGGGCAGCCGAGCTATCATGGATCACTCCCGCATCTGCCGCAAGAGAGGGCGACGCCTGGCCAAGGATCCCCAGAGTGTTATATGTCGCAGGCAACCCGATGTGTTCCAGCTCATCCTGGAAGGGGCGCAGATGGCCATGAAGGAGTGTCAGTTCCAGTTCAGCAGCCATCGCTGGAACTGCTCCGACAACAAGCGTTCGCTGAAGAAGATTCTCTCGAGAGGTAGTAATGGTCTGGAAAGTATTAGGGTTTATGGAATGCTCTGAAGGAAAGGCTTATGGATTTTTAGGAGTTTCATACTACCAGCTTTAAGTCCTAAAGGGTCTTGATGAGAGGGATAAAGGGACTTAGGGGACTAGTTCTGACCGAGAAAAGAATCAGTAAATAGCTTTTTTGTGAAACAATATCAAGTGAAAATGTGCGATGGTCTTGGGAATACCACAGATCCTAAGCCTCGTACGATTTGGGTAACAAATGTAAACCTGTTGATGACTGTCTTGGTTGTACACAGGACGTGATGGGTCTTCGGCGAAAGTGGTGGTTTTAGAAGCCTGACTTACCGTGTCATACGTTATGAAGTATAGTTGATGGCAAAATATTATCACGGGTATTTTCTGTCTCAAGTTACTAATCACACGTACCTTTAATCATAGGTGATCTAGGAATCTTCCAGTAAGATTTTAAGGATTCTAAAGGCGTTTGATGAGAAGGAGGTTAAGGATTATGAGATCTGTAATCATTAAGTGGAATGTAAAGGACATTTTACAGAAGACACCCCTTGGTATCCAGTGTGGAATGTATGTAATGACAGCTATTTGTGATAGAAAGATGTACCTTGGTTACTGGAAGGCAATGAGGTTCTGGAATTCTTGTCAAACTTGATGATTGGTTCCAGAAGAATCTGGATTGGCAATGACTCTCTTTTTCTGCTATGCCTGGTCCACTAGACGCACCCGAGACCGCTTTCCTGAACGCCATCATGTCCGCCGGTGTGACACACGAGCTGACGGCGGCCTGCTCCAGGGGAGACATCCTGCAGTGTTCCTGTAGCCCCAACTCCATCGGCGCCGTCACCACCGGTACGTCATCACGACCACTTTGTTCAAGCATTCATCTTCCTGAATCATCAGCATTTACTTTTCTTCTCCCTAAATCTTTGTTCACTTATGTACCTATTTTCTTTATATATATATATATATATATATATATATATATATATATATATATATATATATATATATATATATATATATATATATATATATATATATATATATATTTAAGTTCTAAATAAAAGTTGAAATAATACACTTCTGGGACGCTTCATATGGAATTGTTTTCATTTTCTAGAGGAAAGAAGAAAGAAGTTAGATGGAAGGAGAAAGAAGAAAGAAAATTCGTTTCGACGTAAACAGCAGCGCCAAGGAGGACGAGGTAGAAGAAGAAAAGGAAACGGAGGCATGAGAGGGACGAAGGAAGCAAGAAGGAACAGGAGGAGACGCATACAGTCGCGGGGAGAGAGGCAGTGGACGCCGACGGGGGACCACGAAGTAAGAACTGCCTATGCAGGAGTACAGACGAGGAACGACATGACACCGGGAGAAGGAGGAAGGGATGAACCAGGAGGAGGGACAATGCCAGGAGAAGCTGGAACGGTGTCAGGAGAGCCATCAGGAGAATGGCACTGGACTGGCTGTGATGATAATGTGGGCTTTGGGTCCCGCATCGCCAGGGACTTCATGGACTGGCGGTACCTGCGAGGCCAAGAAAGCCGGGACATACGGAGCATTGTGATGCTCTGGAACAACGAGGCTGGCAGACGGGTGAGTGCTGGTGGTAGTGGGCGCTGGTCGTGTTGGCTGCTGGTAGTAGTAAGTGCTGGTGGGAATGCTTACTGCTAGTAGAAGGTGTGGGTGATGGTGGTTATTGATAAATGACTAGGAGTAGCGTTTCTTGGTAAGTACTGGAATGTAATGTGTACTGGTAGAGGTTCTTGATCATAGAGGTTAGCGTTAGTTATAGCCACTATATGTGATGGTAGGTACTACTGGTAATGAGAGCGCTGAAAGTGATGAGTACCAGTAGTGATGGTAATGAGTACCTGCGGGGGATGAATAGTGATGCTGGTGAGTGAATATTGTTGGTGATGATTGGTGGAGAGAGAGGTAGTGCCCATGAATACTACTATCTGGTGAGAACCGGAGGTAATAGAGGCTGATGGGGATGGGTATTGGAATGTGGTGATGGTGAGTGATAGTGATGATGAATGTTAGCAGTCTTAGAGTATTTACGATTAAAGATATATAACTCTGATGATTCAATGACCATCAAGACACAGCAATACGCAGGCTTGTTGTACGATGGCTTACTCTCTCAAGAGCAGGACGCGTACAGGAGCCTTTTTTCTCTCTCTCTCTGTAAGTAACATGCAACATTATTTACAGTTCTGTAAGCTGTGGTTAAGGGTTATTATCCTTGCAGATTTAAGATTTGATTTTTGTGTGAGGCTTCAAAGAAGACGAAAAAAAAAGATAGGTAAAGGTGAATTAGGATAAGAGTGGACACTTCATGTAAACCTAATATTCTATGACTATTTATAGAGTAATTTTGTGGGAAATCAGAGATAATGGTATCTTTTTTTTTTTCTTTGTCGAGAGCCAGTATAAACCAGTTTAGGACACAATCAGATTTATAGGGGTGGATATCGCGAACCTGATAACACAGTGATTTACATAGTGACACAAAGTAGTGATCACCTAATTAGGAGAGTGAGGGACAGAGTGTATGTGTCTTGCAGCCTGTCAGGTTCAGGTTGTTTAATGAGTTCTAATTACTGCTGGAAGCAGAGACATTTTGCACACACACACACACACACACACACACACACACACACACGGAACAAAGCTTAAAAACTATACATAACATGTATGGAATCTGTTGCTATTTACTGTCAGTGTTAGCGAAGCAACATCGCTAGCCACCTCATGACCAATAGACCGCCACAAAGAAAAAGAAGAAAATGAAGAAGAGGAAGAAGAAGAAGAAGGAAGTCATCTTTTAAAAGAATTACTTTCCTCTTAATGATACCAACAAGGGAAACTTCCATACCATCTTCCCAATTATAGAGCAAAGAGATGTGCACGTTGATGTCGACGGAGCAAGAACGTTAGGCGTTGTAAGGAATCGTCGTCCACTTCAAGTTGCTACGGCATTGATCACGTCGGCCCAGATCCTCCCGGACACCCGCTAGTCTCGTGTCGTCCTCTCACCTACGGAGGGTAACTAGTTGGATTGGTGATCTGGATGGTAGGGGCCGGACCTCCCTGCCTATCGATTACCACTGGTGGTGGTGATTAAGGCCGTCATCGTCAAATTGTAAGCACCGTCTACAAAGATCTTGATCACCTTCTCTCCAGATGCTCACGATGATAATTCACAGACCATACACGCTCTCGCCACATATATGGTCTTTGCTGACAACCACCACGGTGGCAGCTGGTCTTATATAGCTACCCAGTGAGGGTGCCAGTAAACCATTTTTTCCCCCTTTTCTAATTGAGCATCGATCGTCGTATCATCGTATCAATTGCGATTGTAAATCATCGTCTTTTATGCCGATAAGTTTGATATTTATGGCTGCTGCAGTGAGCGCCTGGGGTTACCCCTGACTTACTCCCGCGTACCTCCAGTCTAACGAGTTTATATATAGCGCGTCTGGATCATCTGGAACGGGTTACCCGGGCTAGAACGCTAGAAGAACTTGTCTCGTCGGCTGTTCCAGCTTCCATAACTCTGTGTCTTGGACATTTATCGAGGCACGAGAATTATTACGCGTCCGAGATGCGACAGATTGGCTTGCCCGAGATGCGACAGATTGGCTTGCCCAAGATGCGACAGATTGGCTTGCCTAAGATGCGACAAATTGGCTTGCCCGAGATGCGACAGATTGGCTTGCCCAAGATGCGACAGATTGGCTTGCCTAAGATGCGACAAATTGGCTTGCCCGAGATGCGACAGATTGGCTTGCCCAAGATGCGACAGATTGGCTTGCCTAAGATGCGACAAATTGGCTTGCCCGAGATGCAACAGATTGGCTTGCCCAAGATGCGACAGATTGGCTTGCCTAAGATGCGACAAATTGGCTTGCCCGAGATGCGACAGATTGGCTTGCCCAAGATGCGACAGATTGGCTTGCCCGAGATGCAACAGATTGGCTTGCCCAAGATGCGACAGATTGGCTTGCCTAAGATGCGACAAATTGGCTTGCCCGAGATGCGACAGATTGGCTTGCCCAAGATGCGACAAATTGGCTTGCCTAAGATGCGACAAATTGGCTTGCCCGAGATGCAACAGATTGGCTTGCCCAAGATGCGACAGATTGGCTTGCCTAAGATGCGACAAATTGGCTTGCCCGAGATGCGACAGATTGGCTTGCCCAAGATGCGACAGATTGGCTTGCCTAAGATGCGACAAATTGGCTTGCCCAAGATGCGACAAATTGGCTTGCCTAAGATGCGACAAATTGGCTTGCCCAAGATGCGACAAATTGGCTTGCCTAAGATGCGACAGATTGGCTTGCCCAAGATGCGACAGATTGGCTTGCCTAAGATGCGACAAATTGGCTTGCCCGAGATGCGACAGATTGGCTTGCCCAAGATGCGACAGATTGGCTTGCCTAAGATGCGACAAATTGGCTTGCCCAAGATGCGACAAATTGGCTTGCCTAAGATGCGACAAATTGGCTTGCCCAAGATGCGACAAATTGGCTTGCCCAAGATGCGACAAATTGGCTTGCCCAAGATGCGACAGATTTGAGGTTTTTGTAGTACACCGTTGCAAATGACAGTTCTTTCTGTAGCCTCCAGGATGAGTTCTCAGTGTGGAAGGTTTTATATAAAAGCACGTAATTCACGTGTGCAGGAAGAGCAGTATATTCCATGAGAGTTTGATTACCTTGGTAAGTATATTTGGAGGGGAATGTTTTGGGGATCTTTTCGATATGTTACTGGAAGCTCCTCGTAAATCTTTTCTGAGTTGATGAACATGATTCTGAGTGCGTGATACAGACGTGTGTTGCTGGCGCCTTTTTACACACACACACACACACACACACACACACACACACACACACACACACACACACACACACTGGCTCTTTAGATACGCTGAGCAAAGGGGTAACAGAACGTCTAACTGTTGATAACGAGGAGGACACAATTATTTCATTCCAAGTTTCGCTTTAGTTCACTGTAATGTATCTACTGTTAATAATCGTTCTGCTTATTCCTGCCTATTGACATCCCGTTTGACTAATTTCCTGATACTGTTATCTTTCTTAAGATTTTATTAGGACAATAGTCACTACAAAAGCATTACCCTAAGTATGAACATTATCCCCTCACGGTGGTTACATATTACCCTCAGTATATGCTCTTGTCTTATTTAGTATTTCTCCAGTGGAATCTTTTTTCATTTGAAACGAATATCTTTTCGCTGACGTTATTCTCAAGCAGAGAATACTGGCTTGGTTTGTAACACTCTACGTTTTGATTAGATGTTCCTTGAGTGAGTTTGAAAGTAAAGTAAACTTTTAGTCTGGACTTTTTTATTTATCAGAGAAGTTGAAGACTATGCAGGACTCCAATGTCCGAGATGATTCCACCTAAGTTTAGGCAAAACTGTAGCAACGCCATGGCATCACTGGCTAATGTTAATGCCAGGGATAGATAGCACGTTCTTCAGCAGCCACTCTAACCTCACACATACAAGTAAATAACCACTTGAACCTTCACTGTGAGCTTCGAACACTCATACAACTTATGTCTTCATTTACACAACTTTGTGTTCCTCTCACACCACCTAAGTGTCTTGTGTGTCTGCCCCATACAGGCGGTTAAGAACCACTTGGTTCTCCACTGCAAATGCCACGGGCTGTCTGGCTCCTGCACCCACCGGACCTGCTGGCGAAGGATGCCCTCCTTCAGGAGTGTAGGGCGACATCTCATGGAAAAGTTCACCTCTGCCATCAAGGTAGGCCACAGCAGAACATTACCATGAACAAATCCGCACATATCTCTCTTGTGAATGTCGATCTCCTTGCGACAACTACTTTGAATTAGCCAGGTGTCAGTAGTGTCATTACGTCTAAATAAGATTCTCCTTTCTAATTGGCCGCTGTTGTTTAGGTGTTCAGTGTAATGGGCTCTTCAGTGGTTGGTTCCAACAGCATTAAGCTTAGCAGGGAGGACATATTGACAGTAAGAAGCCCTAGACAATGTCAGGAAGCATACAAGTGTAGAACAAGTCATATCTTCTCGTATGATCTATTTTCTAACTGTCCCAAGCATTAGTCTCAGCCTGAGTTGCTATAGAAATTCTATAGTATCTCTAATATAGTTTCTGAACCCCAGTTCAGCACCAACCGTACATCATTTTGAGCACAAGGATGCGACCCTTACGTATGATGGCCTTGTCTTTGACCTGACCTTTCTTAACAGTCTGGTCAAAGGCCAAGACGCCAAAGCCAAGAGTCTTTCCGTCTTGTTCAATGGGTGAAATGTGTCCTCATCTACATGACAGCTGTTTATGCTCTACATAAGCTGTGTCATCAAATTGTTATTGGTCCTACGATTACCAGTGACTTCCAGTAAATTGCTCACACGATTTCCATTAGAATATTTGGTAACCTATTCCCACAATTCCAGGTGATTCCCAGTAACGACGGAGAGACGGTCATTCCAGCTGCAGACTCGATCCGGACTCCGAGGAAACAGGACCTGGTGTTCCTGGAGGACTCGCCCAACTTCTGCAGGTCAGAGCCAGCAGGTCCCAGTTCAGGTCAAGCGTATGCAGCTTAGGTCATAGTTTGAATGGGTCTCAAGCTGGGGGTGGTCTCAGGTCCAGTGGGTTTTCAGGATGAGGTCAAAGATCAAACGGGTTACAGTTTGAGGTCACAGGTCTAGTGGGTCTTTAGGGTGAAGTTACAGGTCAAGGAGATTTTCAAGCTGAGGTGACAGGTCATATGAGGCTGAAGTCTCACTCTAGTTGGGGCTGAGGTCGTATATTTATTGTGATATGGCCCAGGGTCACAGGTCAGGCATAGTATAGACCATAAGCCGGTTGTTTTTTCAGGTCAAAAGTCAGACGAGGTTCAGCTTACAGTAGTAACACGAACAAATATCTTCCTACTGTATCTAACAAACACTTGTATCTGACTGTATCACTGTATCTAACTGTATCACTGTATCTAAACCCCAACTGCACACCCTGCGCACCACTGATCTGATCCACCGTCCAGCAGCGCATCACTAAGTGTCCCTTCCATCTCTCCTGGCAGCACCAACAAGAGGACCGGGTCTCTGGGCACCCAGGGTCGCACATGTAACGCCACGTCGTACGACCTCGCCGGCTGCGAACTCCTCTGCTGCGGCCGAGGCTACACACAGGAGGAACACTGGGTGGGTCCTGTGTCTCTATGACTGGCATCCTCGTCCTCCAGAAGGAGTGATTGCCGAGGAGATAATCTAGAAATTCCTCTCTGTGTAGATATCTTGGTCTACCTGAGGTTTGACCATTAATGACTGCATTTTAGGAGGTGGAATTTCAGTTCCAGCCAATCTTCGTTTTTTGTTGTCTCTCATTCCTTAGCTAAAGATGTGAGTTTCTATTTCAGATCTTACACAGGATTTGTGGACTTTGATTGCAGTCAATTACTCTCCTATGTAAAAATTCTTACTCATTCCAAACTTTTCATTTCGGTTTTCATTTTCAAATATTTCCTTTTAGTTTTGTTACAAATATTCATTTTCTATTCCTAGTCTAAGATCACGATTTCCTCATCTTTCATTAATACTTTGTTACTTTACAACTTTGGTATTAAAATCAGCCTCAGAGTTAACATTCAGGATAGATAAATGAATAAGTGAATTGATGAATGAAGAGATATCTGATTTAAGTGTATCTCTTATCTATAGATATTCTGTTCAATGATGCTTTTATCATGATAATTTCTTAAAAGGAATAGTGAAGTACAGTCCTCGGTCTTATGTGTTGATAACCCATCTCAAAAGTGGTTATATTCTTTGGGTAAACTTACCCTGAAGGAACATCCATTTGGTTTCTGATTCTCTTTTGCAATACTTTACCCGTCTAGTGTGTGTGCGTGTGTGTGTAATTAACTATATGTACTGTACGAGGAGGGAGTGTTACACTCGCGGGCCCTAATCTCATATGTGTGTGTGTGTGTGGTGTGTGTGTGTGTGTGTGTGTGTGTGTGTTTGTGTGTGTGATTAATCATTCCAACCGAAGGCAAGTGAGCAATACTCATGCCTTAATGACTCTTAGATCTAAGTGCCAGTCTTGTTTTAGAACCATTTCGATTCTTCCACACACACACACACATATATACTGGTCCCTGTGAATACCAAGTGTCGATTATTCAGTTGATTAAGATGCATTTCCTTATAGCCCATCTCACTGTTTCCTGTTTAAGCTTCCCCTTAAAGAAAGATAACAGTATTGTATAGTATTCCTAACAGAGACGCAACAGTGACTCCTTCCTAACAGATATGTAACAGTAAATAAGAATTGAGAAAGAAGAGTCAGGTGTAACTATAGACCTAAAGGAAAATAGCTTGAAAGGAGGATCAGTGACACGATCCAAATGACGTATGAATGAGAACGTAGTAAACACACAGTTTGAAAGGAGTTGGTATGAATGGATTTAAATGCCAGTCATGGAGTGCGTGGAGCCGTTAAATGGGAATCATTTTATTTAGAATTTAGCGTTAGATTAAGAACGTTTAATGGATTTTAGTCGACTAGAGCTTGAAAAATGGAGGTTAAACGTTATGGTATCTTTCAAAGACGGAGTTTAAAGGTCAACACTGAATTGGTTGAGTTTAAAAGGTATCGTTGAATTAACTGACTTTAAAATTTCTCAGTTTAATGAAGCAGTTGTAGATTGTTTAACAGAATCTTAAAGTGATCGTTAAGTCGACAAGAATTTAAAAGTTCGAGTTTTAATTTGTAACGAATTGCATAATTTTTTTTTTCTTTATGTCAGGGACGTAGTTTCAATCACTGCATTGAAATGACAGATTCTAAAACTATGAACTGAAACTACATATCTAGAAGGTTTACGTTCGAATGACGGGAGCTTAAGGTTTGTTAACGAATGACGGAGTGAAACTTAAGTTTGTGTACGAGTGACTGATTTTATAAGTTCATTTTTAGATGGCTAAGTCTTAAGGTTCGCTTGGACAAAGTTCGTGAAACTGGCGACAGTATGTGTCCATCACATATCTGCACTGCACTTTGAGGTCGAGCATTACTCACGTGGTGCCTCATTTCTTGAACTCCTGCCTGGTGACCCAGTCCTTGAACGAGCCTCCGATACGGTACAGCGTCAATTATCTTACGGTAGTTCGGATACAGACGAATTCACCCACCCCTCCCTTTTCACACACCCCTCCCATTTCACCCATCTCTCCCTTTTCACACACCCCTCCTTTTTCACACACCTCTCTCTTTTGTCCGAAATAGAGGCCACTCTCTTATAAAAAAAATCTAAGAGGTACGTTATATATACCTTACTTTCCCTTAAGCTGTGTTGTCTCTCACTAATTCTTCCTCGGCAGGAAGTCATCAGCTTGCTTTCTAATATTTTTTTTTCCGGAACTTACACACCACGCTCGTCAGGACACCGGTCTGTCCTTTTCTACTCCCTTGGGACTTTGCTTTTCTCTTGTGATACCTCGATCATTATTCCTTCAGGTGGTATAACTCGATCATTACTTCAAGTGGTTTGTCAAGGATATCTGCGCACGTCTTCGGCACGTAAAGTAAATATTCATCAGGGTCATAATGCGACCTTTTCGAAGGGACATCAACCCAACATTCCTGATCTCTTTGCGTCGCTGGCGGGGTTGTTCCGTCCTCTCATATGATGTCTCCCTTTTTTATTTTTTTCCAGTGCCTTCTGACTGCATTCTTTGGTTATCAACATCTCTGTTTGCTTAGTCTATGAGATTTAACGAACATCCTGCGTCTTTGACTTTCTAAATAATCTTCCTTTTTTGGCAACAAGCATTGATCCTACATGCTCTGCTCTTTCCTTGAGGAACTTTTCATCTACCGGACCATATGATCACTTCCAACTGCTCTGTCTCTAACAGTGCATATGATTCTTCCTACAGCTACTACACTCAATTATCTTGAGTGCGTTTGCTTCAAAGTCCTACAGTTTCTGTCCCACAGCATCAGCCTTTATGCTCTGAGTCTGTTGACCCGCCCCAGCAGCTGCTCGTATTTCTCCTCCCTGTTCACTATCTTGAATAGTCTCCTTCCTCTATATAACCGGCATTTTCTCTTGTTGAATATCGTTTAGATCATCTTTAGCAGATATTCCTGTCTTTTTTCATTTTTAGCTCTTCAATCATTCTGTCATCTTTCCTCTGTCATATTTGAGCTGAATACCCTTGACTGAATTGATTTTGTGTTCGTGATCTTTGTCATCATTTTCTAAACCCCTTAATTCACTCCACTATTCCTTAACACGTCCATGTGCACTGATCTGACTTTGTAACCTTCCATGTCTTCTCAATCTGTGTTCTCTTCTGATCCTGCCTCTCAGTTTCTCTGGTCTTATATTGTCTGCTGATTCATCCTTTATTTTTCCACTGGACTCCTTCCTCTCGACCTAGTCACTACCGACTATTGAAGGTGCCTCTCCCAGTCTAAATCCGTTTTTTATGTAGAAAGTGAATGCATGAAAAACGGACAGGATCATCTTTGTCTAGCTAGGCTGTGTATGTTTGCTTTTCTGGTTAAAATTTTCTCGTTCTATGTATATGGTCCTTTGTTTGCATGGCTTATATAGTGCCAAGTGTATTAAGGTATTTCCAAAGTCTTCTGGGAATGACAGTTCGTTATCCAGTTGGCCTCCTTCCCAAAGACATTTCTTAAGCTTTTGAGTAATTGAATTTTGGCAACACTCCTCATATTTGATTTGAATTCTTCGGTCTTCACACCATCACTGTTATTTTACTGCTCAGCTGTCACAGTGAAATGATACATTTAAGAGACATTTCGAGGAGTAAAAGCTGTTTTATCTCCCTGGCCTTAAAACAGACTTAATCCAGACGAATATATTCTATGCAGCTGTTGGGAATATCATCTGGTAAAGCTATTATAGAACTATGCATTCCACTCTTCCATTTACTGCGGCACCTCTCTATAATATTGAATTCTTATTCTTTCTTATTCACATCATAGCAATCACAGTATCTACCGGTTAGAATTACGTTATATAAACCATTATCTTAAGTATTACTTACTTGACTGTGGCAACCACTCCTTACGTTCAGTTTGAAATCTTTGGTCATCTCATCCTCAGTGGTATTTCTAGTGCCAGATCTCCACAGCGAATGGTTATATTTGAGAGACGTTTCATTCAGGGGCCCCTCTCTATACACTACACCCTCCCCTTGCTTGTACAGTCAGGCCTGCTGAGCTGCAGACCCTCTGAATCTTGGCTAAAAATGATACTGCATCTGGGTAATGTCCCGACTGGGCGTTTGTACATGTGTGCTTTACATTGTTTCTAGAACGTATTACAAAGTCTTCACAGAGTTGTCACCTTTTTTTTTTCTTTTCTACTCCAGATGAAACTTACATGTCATCTCTCTCCCTTACCCAGGTGGAGGAGAACTGCCGATGTCGCTTCACCTACTGCTGTGAGGTCAACTGTCAGAGGTGCACCATTAAGCGGATCGTATCCCACTGCAGATAAGATCCCTTCACGCAGTCGCTGTGAGGTCGCCTGTGAGATATAATACACCTCACCAAGTGAATCGCATCTAACAGGAGATAAGATAAGGAAGCGGTAAACGATAAACATTAATAGCACGACTTTGAAACGTGTGGAGGGCAAGTGTTTAAGGAACGGAAGTTTACCTGAAGTGTTTTATTGTCTTGAGGAAAAGTGTTGGTCCAGAACACCGCCTGCAACAGACTTGTGGTCGTGATGAGAAAGACCGTACGTGCGCTCCCACTCCTTTGTAATATATGGTGTAAATAAGAGCTTATTTGTGTACTTTTCATATGGACATAGTTGAAGTCTAATTAAGATTTAGAATTAGACAGCTTGGGTGATACTTTGATTAGTGAGCATTATAGTACGAATAGGAAAGAGAGAAATATCTTTTGGCATTAAACTTTCAAGTTTGTTTTGAACTTGTGCTTTTCATACTGTGTCATGTATCTGATGTGTATTTAAGAGGTTCATGCTGTATGGAGGCCTTGTGTACATGTCACAATGAATCATAGATGTTGTATATTATGATCCCCCAACACAGGTTTATGTATGATAGGGTCAGCTGGCTTGCAGGGTTCTTGGGGGACAAAAGTGAAATGTTATTTTAAGATTTAAATCGAAATAATGCTGCGAATGACTAGATTTAATGAGAAAAATTTGGCTCTCTTGTCATACACTTTTTACTCACGTTTAGAATTCATTGTTAGATATCTGTCATGATACACAGAGCAAGATTAAAGAAAGCACATTACATTACTTAATTATGAATTGTCATAATCGGTTAGAGATGAAAATAGTTCCATAAGAATTTTGGCAAAATAATTACTCGCCACAATAGATTACTGATTATCGTAGCAGATAAACCATCTTCGGTAAGGAATGATAAATTGTATATCGAGGTAATCAGTTATCAAAATATTTATTGCTGTTATGTAATCATCGCATGGATTAGGACACCACATCCCCTGCTCTGAGGAATTTCGCTACACTTTACGAAGATTATCTCGATACCTTCTATCCATCAACACCCAGTCACTGGCTTTATATTCTCGGCACAATGGCACCATACACACAAACATACACACACACTGTAGACCTGCTAACACTACACTAGTTGTATATCTACTCACGCTGCAACCAGTGATATGACACGTACAGTACACCCACCAGAAATATACCTTCAGTACACCCACTGACGCTACACTGCCTTTACACCGAAACTTCATTTCAGTACACCCAATAATACTGCAATGTCAGTTACATTGGCTTTGTATTCAAAGTACCTGTCTGTGATACTACAATATTTTGAACAAGTTTACAGGCTTTTCTCCTTGGAAAATCTGCATGTTTTTCTGCTTTTACCACACTTATCCATGAGTTTCTGTCCTCTTCGACGATCACAAACAGTCCCGCGAAGACGAATGGCCTTTTGCTGTTTGCATTCCTTTGTATTCCTCTGTATAGTCATTTTGACCTACTTCGGACTTTTGACAGACCTCGTACATTCATTGGCAATGCGTCTTTATCAAAAGCCATAGTAAGCGAGCGGGTAGCACATCTTTTTCCATCGGTACATTCGAAATGTCCCCAGTGACCGTGACACCATCATTATAACCCCTGCCACTATACAACCTTCACAATGACCAGCGGCAGAATGACTTCCCTGTCGCCTCCTGGGACACTACCCACTCGCTGGTCCAGCATTTCCCGCCCTCCTCTCTGGCAGTGCATCTGCGACGCACTCGTTGGTAATTGCCTTCTGCCTTAACCCACTGCGATCTCATCTTCATTACACCCATTGACGGTATGCTGGTAATATACCCACCTTAAGTACGCTGACTGGCACTGCCCACTGATCCACCCACTAGAGCTAGACTTTCGTTTCTCCTCCTGTAACTACACTGTAATTCAACCTTCATTAAACTCGCTGGTGCTAAATCATCAACATACACCCTTTAGAATGATATCGTCCCTACACCCAATGACAGAACACCTTCAGTACACCACGAGGCTAAACACTCTCAATGCTTCCAGTGACCCTCAGAACACCTTACTACACACTACATCTCCAGCATGATCACTAAAGATCACATCTAGCACCAGATGTTTCGTGTACATTCCTCTTCCACATTCACCAAACAGCACAAGGCCATCGGTACACCCATTGCCTCCCGACCAGCAAACCTACAGATTTTTATTTCCTTTTTTCTCATCGGTATATTACTTAACGTACGATAAAATCTTTAACACTACGGTACATCTTAAAATACACCCACGAAAATTCTGTTCATTGTATACCCTTAGAACTACAGCCCAACAATATAGATCTTTAACTGCACATATTTCCTCCTAATATCAACATTATCATCATCATCATAATTATTGCTACTGTAAACCAGGTGTCGCTTGAACTTCGGCTGTGTGTTTTACTTTTAGGCAGGAAAATCACGCTCTGTGGTATGTAATATTATGGAGAGCATTGTATGGCAACAGTGTACAGGGATACGCCAAACAAGTCCACAAATTTTGGTTGTATAAAGATTATAGATTCCGCATTTGTGTATTACATAATCCTATATGTGTTAAGTAGCTAAACTTTCAACATTAGAATAGATGTATGATATCGTACAGATTAAACATACATATATTTCATAAGAAAATTATTTCCGAGTGACTAGTTCAACTACGAAAGAGACCCTCTCATGATTAAGGTGGGTCAAGTATTTTCTCCAATGTTTGAGCTTTAAGATAATAATTCGTAGATGAAATATGTTTATGTTTCTGTATTTGACTCGAATATGTATTTGACTGAAGGGGTCATTCTTTTCTTGCTGTAAATACATAAGACTTTATTTGGGTACAACAATTTTGCCATTTGAAATGACAGTCGTCAGGGTTTCGACAAGCTTTCTCTCAATGTTTAGTATAACAAACATATTGCAAGGCTTAGAAAATGGTCACATCCATAAGGTTAGAATATTGATCTTCGATCATAGATATCATTATGCTGCATTATTCAACTTGAGAGTTTCAATGTTGCCCTTCGATCATTTTGGAGGACGATCATCTAACCGAGTGGCAAATTAACGAGGTCTTTTCCCCGCCCCTCCCACAAAAATTCAACGTTTCAAGACCTTAGTATCAGGAGTGTGACCGGACAGTGAACGTACAGACCGTGAGAGTGGACGAAGATTCATATTTGTTTG
This sequence comes from Panulirus ornatus, assembly GCF_036320965.1. Lineage (NCBI taxonomy): Eukaryota > Metazoa > Arthropoda > Malacostraca > Decapoda > Palinuridae > Panulirus > Panulirus ornatus. The sequence goes on from NC_092225.1 coordinate 17,452,378, forward strand.
GTACCAGTTCAAATGGTATGCTGTGCTTCCTCTAAGTGATCTACAGACATTTTGATAGCTAGCTAACTGGCTATACGCCTTATAGTACACAAGGAGTGTGCCGTTGTCCAGACTGAAACAACTGTCAGGTCTCGAGAGGTGCTCGAGCTTCGAGGCCTCACACGGACTGTTAACTCCGGGTGCCGCGCAGTAACAGGCGACACCTTGCCCGCTTGAGTTAAAGCTACTGTAGTGTACGATTATTGTGTTGACCCATTGTGCACAGGCATCTGCCCTGATTATATATGAGTTATTAACTAATGGTGTGGATAGGAAAGTGTCAGTGAAAATGTGAACGATGACTTAACGAACGTGTATTTTCGTCATAAAAAGCAGTTCAAGAAAAGAGGAAGCTTAGCGACCGAAAGAAGCAGATGAAGAAGATGACGGAGAATATAGATAACACAATCAATGGTGAGTTCCCTTTTTGAAATTGATAATTTTTTTTCACAATGGTGACATGGGTGTGAAGCCTATCAAGAAACATAAGTGCGTTATACCTATGAATTTGGATTCGTTTAAGTGGTGAATTGCGTCTTATTAAACTGGTAGTTGTCAGGGTTGTTACCAGTTTGAGTCGGTCCATTTAATGAGGCTATTTTTTTCTTCCCGGTACTTTGAACCTGCATTAGTGCTTTAGTGTCTGAGAGAACGATGAGTAGAAGCTAACACTATCTTAATCCGATGTATCATCATATTTTGTTTATTCTCGTCTAAAGTATTGCATAATGAGGCACTACAGATTTAAGTAAGGGATCTGGTTAACAGAAAGAAACATGAATACTAAGAATCATTAAAGATTTCCCTCTTGTACATGCTATAAGGAAAGGCTGTGAATCGATTCAGAAAGCAACGTATACACACACACACACACACACACACCCATAACGGGGGTGATCATAGCCTAACAGAAGTGCTCCCGCCTCTTGCGCAGGTGTCCCGGGTTCGATCCTGGCTATTGGAAGTTAGTAATATATATATATATATATATATATATATATATATATATATATATATATATATATATATATATATATATATATATATATATATCAATTACAACATAGATTACGAGGGAATGATGAGTTGGGTAACGTACCAGTAAACAATAAAGAGAAGGCTTCTTCGAGTTAGATCGTTTTCGATATGCCTCGCACTCACTAAGCATAATGTTTATTCATTTGCAATCACCCTATGAGAGAGTCTGCGCTGCTTCCAGTAGCAGGAAAAAGTAGACTCCTTTGGAGTGAAAATTCTTTGATGAGTTTGTACTTCCAGTGAGTGATAAAGGCCCCGCTTAAGGTGACTTTTCTCATATATATATATATATATATATATATATATATATATATATATATATATATATATATATATATATATATCCGGTTCCTCAGAGATCATAGACATCATTATGTTTCATTATTCAAACAGGGAGTGGTTTGAATGTGTTCTTCGATCATTTCGGAGGATGATCATTTAACCCTTGGTATTTTCAGGGGTGACTGGATGCGTGTATCTATCGATCTTCGAAGAGGAACCGGGTGTCCAGGTGCTTACCTGGCTTGTCGACCTCCCTGGCAGGTGTTGGTTGTGAGATCTTTGTCCTGATTGTCCTTAGCAAAGTTGTTTTTATCCAAAGATAGATTTTTTCCGTGAGGTGAAGTTGACTACGTTATATATATATATATATATATATATATATATATATATATATATATATATATATATATATATATATATATATACATATATATATATATATATATATATATATATATATATATATATATATATTATATATATATATATATATATATATATATATATATATATATATATATATATATATATATATATTATCCCTGGGGATAGGGGATTAAGAATACTTCCCACGTATTCCCTGCGTGTCGTAGAAGGCGACTAAAAGGGGAGGGACCGGGGGCTGGAAATCCTCCCCTCTCGTTTTTTTTTTTTTAATTTTCCAAAAGAAGGAACAGAGGGGGCCAGGTGAGGATATTCCAAAAAAGGCCAAGATCTCTGTTCTTAACGCTACCTCGCTAATGCGGGAAATGGCGAATAGTTTAAAAGAAAAAAAAATATAAATATATATATATATATATATATATATTCACGACTGTTTCCATTCGCTCACACCTCATAGCATGCTAGAATTTATCTATTTTTTTTTTAACGATTTTAGCTTAATTCAGTTACTTTTTTGTTGTTGTTTTATCCCTATATTAATAAAAGAACCTTTCGATGACCACATAATCAGTGTAAAGACTTGGAAGGTTATCATCAAGTCACCTCTCACTCATCTCTCTTCCATGGTGTACAGATACTAGGTCTCTAGCCTTTGTCGCCCTCCTCTGCACGTGTGTGTGTGTGTGTGTGTGTGTGTGATTACTAATTATGTGTTACTAGGAGAGAGTTATCCACCCGTGTAATTCATTCCCTTATCCTTGTATGTCTCTACCATGTCTCAAATTTTGTACTTTAGAAACACACACACACGCACACACACACACTGGACTAAGTCAGGTGTGTGTGTGTGTGTTCGTACCTTGCCTGAGTGCAAGTCGTTTTCATTGTATTGTGAATATTAGATTTTGTTTTTTTTATAGTGGCGGATATGTCACAGGGCGAACATGCTCCACGCAGAGGCCATCTCGGTGAAAGAAATAAGATAACAAAGTAGAAATTGATAGGGGTTCAGCAGAAGTTTGTATGCCTATTTCTTTAAGGCAAAATGGTTGTAGGAAGATGGAAAGTGGAGAGGAGGGAAAATTCCACAGCTTATCTGTTTCGAAGGAAGAAGGAGGTATCATAACGGTCCATCCACGAGTGGTTGGTCTCGACACAAACACTAAGGGGAAATCTTGGGGCTGAAAACTGGAATGGCACTCCCCCTCTTCGCTTATCTTCCCATGAACTCTATTGTCCTTTTCCCCTCATCTTTGCCTCCTCACTTTCTAAGGGTTTTCCCCGCACAGCCATCAATCCATCCCCAAGGATTAGGCATCGCTCACCTCCCGAGATGGCGAGCCTAACACGTACCTCAGTGTGGCTTGAAGAACTTGTCAGACAGCTTGTTCCATCACCACCAGCTTAGCACTGACTTCATCTGACATACACATTTACCTCGACGTCTCAACCTGCTCTACTCTTCAGTTAGTTTATTACCAATAAAAGAAACAGGATTTTGTAAGCGTGGAGATGAAAGAGAGATAGTAAGGGGTGGGAAAAAAAAAAAAGACGGTGTTAGGGTAGAGATCGGAGCGTATGCAGGTGGAATTTAAACCCTGCTCTTTGAAAATTGTGAATTCTTTCGTTAGTATAACTTTTTTGAAGAATATATAAGCAGTGAAAGTGAAGTTCAAGAAGTAAAGATATGAAGTATGTTTCCCCTGGCTGTTTAGTAATATCGAACAAGCGGACCAGGGGTTAACTAAGGAGGTAACAGTTCGTTGTTGACTCGTATGACTACAGACGGCAAAGGGTGTAAAGGGGATTACATATAATATTTCCGGTTGTACCCTGGCGGAGGTGGGACGTACCAATGTGTGATGGTGGTAGTGTCCAGGAGACCCGGAGCGTGCTTTACGGATTACCTTGTAGCGCCCAGGTGGAGTGAGCTAGGCTAGGCTAGGCTGGGTGCACTGTCGGGTGGGGTTGGGGATGAGCTCAGCCTTGCTGTTGACGGCCAACCAGCACTACATGATGATGTCACATTGCCCACCTCGCACACCTGGTGTTTTGTTGCATGTACGTGTGTATGTTCGTGTTTCGTATATTCGTGAATTTAATGGCTTTTTAGAGTTGAGTCATTTTGCCAAGGACCAGAGATATACAACAGACATACAAAAACTTGTATATATATTGGTGGTTTGGTTGGATGGTTGATTGGGATCTGGGCCTCTTTGTCTAACAGGGTCATTTAGACTGACAGCATCGAGTTATGACCACCATTCGAAACATCATTTGAACACCTTTTTCAGCCGTTTCAAATAACTTTGAGATCACACACGCTCTTACTGCATACACGGCCCTTCAGGGGTAGTCTTCATCACCTGTTTAAGTTAACACCAAATGCACTGAGGTCATAAAGGCTTTGTCATGTGTCTGCTGCCACTCTCCCTCACTGTGTGTTTGAAGCAGAACGCTTGTGCTGCCACTCCTCAAAGCGTTTAGACGAGTTTGTTGGTAGTTCTTTTTGCTTCTCCTATGTCTGGAGATTAAAGAATTGATGAGTATCGGCTTTGTTTGAGTAATGCTGGCTTTAGGAACACCACAAAGAAAAAGTCAAGGGTATCTCAAATGATCCCAGTATTCGTTCTCGTTTATTTCGAACCTTCGAATGAAGCAAAACAAATGAAGCGCAGACGTCTTCTGTTATGTTATATGTAATTGGTCACTTTCTTTTAGAATTTATCTTTTTTATCTGACTCATTCAAAACAATATTTTTTTTTTCTGGACATTCGTAAGTCAGGCAAGCCATTTAATGAGGCATATAGCCATCCAGCGCGATCTATGTGGGCCACACCTTATTACTTACGGTTTTATATCAGCAGTCATACCTTTGCGTTATTGTAGTCAGTTTAACACAACGGTATGATCTTTGAGTACGACCATTAGACTCTTGAGCACGAGTGTATGACCCTTTGGTATGATGACATGACTTCTGCCCTAAAGGTCGGGTCAAAGGACCAGGCCATTAAAATCTAAGGTTGTACCGTCGTGCTCAGGGAATTAAAGAAGAATGCTAAATTGTCATCAAATAGAAAAAAAAGGAAATACTGATTATGTGTATTCTTGAACATAAGGTACAAGTTGATATGGGCCTTTTTTCTCTTTTACATATACTGGAAAGATTTTGATAAAAGAGAAGAATGCGATTGTTGTAGAAAAACCTAATCCTAGCAAGGAAAGTTGTAGTTAGCTAACATCACGAATTAAGCGTGAATTGCTCACCATCAACGGATATCATAGCTTTAGTGATACGCCTGAACCGGACATTCAAGGCAACCATACCTTTCCGCGTATATACCCAATCTACATACGAGATTATATCCCCTAACTTTCTTCCACTCTCTCTCTCTCTCTCTCTCTCTCTCTCTCTCTCTCTCTCTCTCTCTCTCTCTCTCTCTCTCCACCTGTTGCTCTCCCTCTCTCCACCAGCCTACTCTCCACTTCTCCCTGCAGCCCTACAGCCTCCCATCGACATTAAAGAGAGTGGGAATAACAACAAAGGCGGTGTTGTCAGGGTTGTTTGTGTTGTAAAAGAGTTTGTGGGTTGGTGAGGTCTAGTAATGGCTCGGGTGGTAGTATAACTCCTTGTGTGACCCCAACCATTAACTTTAATTGTTCCAGTGATTGTCACAGCTGATGCCACTCACTCACACCACTTGAGAAAAACTCATGTTTTTTCCCCCCTTCTTCTCTAACTCTGTGTACGGCCATTACTCGCCTCTCCTTTACGGGATACAGTTGGCAGTCGACATCATAAGTTACTGAAAGGATGAATAAGGGGACGATAGTATAGCATCTGTGTCTTGGGATTAGATCTCTTGTTTTGAGTCGCCCCGACGGGGCAATCGAGTTTAATTGAGATCTGGAATCCGCTTAGTGTCAAGGCTTTTAGCACCTGTCTCGAGGTCCTAACGTTTATGTCCACCAATTATGTGGCGGGTGTGTTCTCCTCGCCACAAAGTAGCGCCAGATCCATCTTGGACAGGGTAATCAGTAGGTGTTACAATGTTAGGCGGAGGATACGGGGATCCTGCAGTATCTAAAGCAAGAAGGTACGGGCCCCTGAGAGTGAAGATACGACCGTCTGAGAATGAAGGTACGACCCATGAGAATGGAAGTACGACCTATGAGAATGAAGTTACGATACTTGGATTATAAGGGCGTGGCCTTTGACCTGTCGCCTAAACTGTCATGTCAGCATACCCAGGGAACGCATCATCGTATACTCAAGGGTCATTCTGTCCTAGTCAAGGGTCGTACCGTCGTGTTCAAGGGTCATACCATCGTTCTCAAGGGTCTTATTATCGGCTTGAGGGTCGTATCGTCGTGTTCCAGTGTTATATTGTAGAGTTCAAGCGTCATACTGTTGTGATCAAGAGTCGTACTGACGTGTTCAAACATCATACCGTCGTGTACAAGGGTCGTACAGTCGTGCTTAAAGGTCGTCAACAGACGATCCTGGCCTGTCTTTAAAATCACTGTCTCCAGTCCAGGAAAAGGTGTTCATGTAAGCCTTAGAATCGTCAAACGAAATCAGACTTCGATTCCTGGTGTGTGCTGAAGACATGTGAGAGACTCGTTTGCGTTCACAGAGGAGCTGATCTGGAACCTTCTCATCTGAAGGCCACAGACTGCCAGTGTAGATAATACTTGTCGACGTAATAATATCTCGAGAAATAGGTCAGACCTCTGTCTCTGTCTGGTGCTATGTCGCAGAGGGATATATATATATATATATATATATATATATATATATATATATATATATATATATATATATATATATATATATATATGTGTGTGTGTGTGTGTGTGTGTGTGTGTGTGTGTGTGTGTGTGTGTGTGTATAGATAGATAGATAGATAGATAGATAGATAGATAGAGAGAGAGAGAGAGAGAGAGAGAGAGAGAGAGAGAGAGAGAGAGAGAGAGAGACTGGATGGCCTCGACCTACTCTCATAAGTTAGACCAGAAAAGTCTGTCTCTTTCGACCGGAAATGCTTCACGAACAAAGCCAGTCGGCCAAGTTAGTAGTAGACTGGCCACGGTCGAGGACAGTGAGTGGCCTTATGCTTCAGATGCGACTGTCGGTAGAGCCAGTTATGCCAGTTGTACAGGCTTTCTAGAAAGAAAGAAAGGGAGAGGATAGGTTTCCAAATTAGTTCGCGTGGTATGATTTGCGCGAAATTATATTGTGCCGCTGGTGGAGGAGGTGGAAGGGGGGGGGGGGATAGATAAGGAGATAGATACATGTAGGACCAAAGTGAGATCAGCGATAGCTGATAAGGTTTGTGTTAGCTGATACCACTGTGTTAGCTGATACAGTTGAGTTAACTGATACCACTGTGTTAGCTGATACAGTTGTGTTAACTGATACCACTGTGTTAGCTGATACAGTTGTGTTAGCTGATACATTGGGGTTAGCTGATACAGTTGTGTTAGCTGATACATTGGGGTTAGCTGATACAGTTGTGTTAGCTGATACATTGGGGTTAGCTGATACTATTTTGTTAGCTGATACCGTTGTGTTAGCAGATATAGTTTGTTAGCTTATACAGTTGTGTTAGCTGACACAGTTGCGTAAGCTGATGCCACTGCCTTTCCACGAATATCACTTCTGTTTCTAAGTCTTTTGCTTCACTTTCCTCGACTATTACTTCTGTTTCCACGACTGTTGCTTCTGTTTCCATGAATAAAGCTTCTGTTTCCTCAGCCGTTGCTTGTTGCCACCTATGTAACCTTAGGAACTCCTTTGTGAGGTTCGTGCAACTTCGTGTGGGTGCACTCCACTTTGGGTGCAGTGTGAATTAGGTTCCTTCACAACCCTGGACTCTTTACCCTCCAGCAGCGATTATGTAACCTCTCCCGCTCTGACGTTTTAACACTTACAAGTTAGGCCCGAGTTACACACACACACACACACACATATATATATATATATATATATATATATATATATATATATATATATATATATATATATAGATAGATAGATAGATAGATAGATAGATAGATAGATAGATACATACATAGATAGATGGATATAATCAATTAGTCATTTATACATATGTGATTTTTAAGTGTCCCATAGACACCGGTTTTCTTGATTCTTCATTTCCCATTTTCTATGGTGCATTTGTTTGTTTCAGTGTACATCAACACTAAGTGATTAAGATAAAATTGATCGTTATTCAAATATTTGTACAAAAACCACTTTTGTTATAATCTCATATGGCTGGAGAGAAGTCACGCGTTTCCCTTATTCCTGTGTGAATTGCGCATCTAAGCAAGTATTTTGCTTTATAAAAGATACATCAATAATATGGTAGGTTACTTTAGTAAGCCAACCTCGCTTGAGTTCCATAGTAAGGATCGTTTGTATTAGTACTGCTTTGTTGTTACATTTTCTCTCTATTTTCCAATTTTTTTTTTTTTAATAGTTCAGTCCCCTTTAATAGTGCTTGTCCCATTTTCGCTAATGTTACCCCGTTTTTCCAACTGATATCTCGTTTTCTTAAGTGCTTTCCCGTTTTCGTCCCCCTGTTCTATTTTTACCATTTACTCAACGTCATTGTACTATAACCCTACACACCCTCAGACATCCCTAACAGGAAAGTGTACCTGATGTTAATATTTTTCTAAACCGTATTCTCTTACACACACACACACACACACACACACACACACACACACACACACTTACGCACGCGCGCGCGAAAAAAGAATAAACAAAAGCGAGATTTATTTTTACAGTAGCACTACGGCCTTCCAATTGCTGCTTATTTTCCTGTTGCTGTGTACGAGGTTTTTATTCATTTGATTTGAGGACTTTATATCATTATTTGTTTCGGCTCTTTTCATTACATCTTTTCGCGTTTGTTGGTCGTTTCCACACCTTAGCAAGGTAGTGCCAGGAACAGAAAAAGAAACGGCCTCATTCGCTTACATCCACTCCTTCGCTGTCATGTATAATGCACCGAAACCAGAGCTTCATCTATCCACAGTCAAGCCTTACAGACCTTTCGTGGTTTCCCGTGTCCACTTCATATGCCGTAGCTCAACCCGTGGACAGCAGATCACTCTGTGTACCACAATGCACTAATGTGCTCTATCCCGTGCAAGCCTCACAACTTCCTGCATGTTCAGGTCCTGGTAACGTAAACCGTCTTTCATATCATCATCCCATCTCGTCCTCAGTTCCCCTCCCCTCCATTCTTCCTTAATCCCTACCTTCACTTCGCTCCTCACTCATCCTCTCCATGTGTCCAAACCATTTAAGTACCTCTTCAGCTCTTTGAGTCATAACTCTTCTCGCTAACAAATCTTTCATACAGAATGTCATTACTTACTCCATCAAACCTTTTCACTAAGTACACTGTCCTCAGGCATTTAATTTCCAGCACATCGACCTTCCTTATTTTTGCATTTAGCACCAACGACTCGTATTCATACAGCTCCAGCTGGACTGCTTTTCTATCAAACAAGTTCATCTTTTCCTTGACAGACAGTGGCCTTTCTTTCCACAGTCTTCCTTCTGCACTGCATGGTTCACTTCAGGTCTCATAGGTCCATCCTTTACCAGGTCCACTCCTAGGTATCTAAGGCACTCCACTTCCTCCATGTTCACTATATTCAAACTCGCATTCAGACCGAACTGTCTCTTCCCTGCTAAATTCAGATCTGTCATTCGCACGACTGTCACTTGATATACAATCCAACAATTCCTGTTGACCTCTCACCTCGCTCACTCGCGTATGATTTTGTATGCATATGTATCTTTTTCACATGAAGTATTCCCAATTACCAATAATGTTTCGGCACACATCTTCACAAGCTATTCACCATTTTCGTTTACAGTAGGTACCCCATCACCCATTCTTGCATTCATGTTACCCATACTAACGCTCGATCCCTTGCATTAAAACTACTGATGCACTCACTCATTTCCTCCCAAAACACCCGCCTCTTCTCCTCACTCCCCTCTCAAGCAGGTGCACAATCACTAACAATAACTAATCTCTCATACTAGTCTTTGATTTAAGCCATATCAATCTGCATCTCATTCTTTTACACATTCCATCGCCTCCTCCTTCAGCAGAAGTGTCACTCCCTTTGTTCTTGCCGTCAAGCTATCCCCAGACTTTATCTCTACGACATTACCAAGCATTCTTCCCCATCCCCTTGAGCTTGCTTTGCTCATATCCAGAACATCCTGGTTATTCTTCCCAAACATACTGACTATTTTGCCCTTTTTATCTTCTTTGTTACATCCATTCAGACACTCCAGCTCGAGCCATCGAGGAAGATGAGCAGTCTTCATTTGGCTTCTGTTCCCACTTTCAAAGACTGGAATACAAGAAGACGAGAGTTTCCGGCCCCAAACTCTCCTTTCAGTCTCATTTTGCGACACTCGAGGAATACCTCCTCTATCCCCTATCTAATATCGATTATATGATAATATTCATTATAAGCGTATTTCCATTATTTTCATCATAGTATTCTTATATAAGGATGAAACAAAAGCAGGGTATTTACATATAATTTTTATTCTGTATGACAAATTCAGATACCTATAAGTAGAGGGCGAACAGGAAATAATTTATGAAGTATCTAAATTAAGCAAGCATACTCCAAGACAGAACTAATATGTACAGCTTTCAACAGTATATCAAGATCTGCTTAAGTGTGCCGAGGAAGTCGAGGGTCACATAATGGAGAACAACTAGTAACACAGGGTCGCGTAAATGGTTGACATAAGTAATGCAATTGCGTCTGGTGTTTCGTGAGGACCATGGAAAAAAAAGAGTGAATTTTGACCTTTCGTTTAACACTGGTGTGTATGTGCCGTAGATCGTATAATGACAGTGTCGACATGCAGTCGAGATCGACAGAGAACGAAAGATGAGACGACAGACAGAAGGATAAGACATGCATGAGATTCTTAAAGGGAATGCAACACGACTCTGTGTAGACTGGGATTTCATGAACGAATTCTTTCATTACTCCCAGTAGTATAATCCTCATAACTCTGTTTTAATGAAGTCGTTGAAGTAATTTGTTCGTCTATAATGACCCGCGAATTCGCTCCGCGCGACAGCACCGTGGCTCAGCGAACATGCAGACTGGCGCTCGTTCGCATTGGCAGCCACAGTGCTGAGGGTATAAGCTCACATGAGAGAGCAGAGAGAGACTCACTGTGTGTGTATGAATAACTAATCCATTTCTGAATATAACTCGGAAGTTGGGGCGAGGCAGTTACTTATGTTAGTTAAGGGCCTCCCGGGTGAGGAGATGACGTTGCAAGACGCTCCCCTGTCTCTTGTAAGAGTAGATGGACCTGGTAGTTAGGGTAGACTAAATGTCGTGATTTAAAACTACATTCTTCCATGAGTAAACTACGACATCTTTTGTATAGATCATTAGGGATCAGTAGGGAGTGATGGTTTGGGATCCAGCATCCCCCAGCACTGGGGTGCCTCAGCTGGAAAAGATTGATACTAACGAAAGATTAAATGAAACGGTTATAGCCCTTAGGGAACATACAGGGCATGGGAGAGCTCATATCAAAGGTCATGGTGCGATGGTGTGTCACACCTTGATCCTTAAACAGAGCGGTCCCGGGAGGGGGAAGGGGAAGAATAGAACCACTTTTGGATAACAAAGATAAGAAATGAGAACAAGATGTCCGTTACAGTGTGGGAGGGAGGGGCTTAACTACAGGTTGTGTTACTCGGGGAATTCAGACAGTCGACCCTCACACTTCTGAATTTCATGACCTGCTCGCTCTTGGTGGTTCTTGGCTCGCCGTCTTGGCACCTTACTCCTCCCCAACTTCACAACTGGCCTCTCCTACAACACTAGTTATCCATCTATAAGGCAACGTTGACTAGCAGCGAACAATATAAGTCTATACAAGTTGGAGAATGAACCGGATCATTCCAAATGATACGTGAATCTTCCTTTCCATAGAACAGTGTGTGTGTGTGTGTGTGTGTGTGTGTGTGTGTGGAATGTGCTCAGAATTGATGATCATTCTTCAGGCTTATATATATATATATATATATATATATGCGTACTTTGCCTGCTTGTGGTTACGCCGCGAGTGAAAAGTCACCATCGGGGAGGGTCTATCAGCGAAGAACAATCTCATCGAAGAACTTCCCACTCCGAAGGAGTCCTTTCACTTTCCTGCTACTGACCGTAGCGCAGCCTCGAAGCTGCGGGAGTCTTTGGGGAAGGGTTTTCATATACATATACTGCTGTGATTTCGTTATGAAACTCTCCATACGACAAACTATAGTAAACAACGACTAATTCCTACCAATGTCTTAGCACCTGTACTGGGGTCTGAGGTGAGCACAAGGGAGTCTAGCGGAGAGATCAAGGTTGTATCTCCATCACATGAAGAGAAAAATGCCTCAATATCATCACCATGTAAAGTTGTTAGACTGTAAAAAGGCATTTTGTTTGCTATCTTTCTAGTGTCTAAGGATATATATATATATATATATATATATATATATATATATATATATATATATATATATATATATATATATATATATATATATATATATATATACATATATATATATATATATATATATATATATATATATATATATATATATATATATATATAGTCGTCTATGAGACGTTGGTTGTATCAGGATGCCTTTAGGCTGATCAAAGCAATTTAGATTGATAGATTGATTAAAGCAGTGTAACCATTGGGTTGATCAAAGCTATATTTATCAGTATACTCGTGGGTTGACCGAAGCAGTGTAGCTATTGAGCTCATCAAAGTAATGCAACTGTTGGGTTGATCAGAGCGGCATATCAGTATACTGTTGCGGTTGATAAGAGTGGTATATTAGTATACTCTTGCGGTTGATGAGAGCGGTATACCAGTATACTGTTGGGCTGATCAAAGCAGAGGAAAGCTAAGCAGATCCGGAGGTGACAAAAATGTTTTTTTTTTTGGACGGCGAGGTTTTCACCAGTGGCCAACAGTATTGCCAGCAATTCTCTCCTCTTATTTTTTTCGTCGGTCATGTTGGTATCACTGTTGCAGTTTGGGTGAACGGACGAAATTCAAGAACTGGAAAGAGAAATGATCGAACTTGATGGAACTGAGTCATCCACATGATTCCCATGCGATCAGGAGTGACTGATTGATGAGTTGCCGTCAATTTTTGTCCGATTGATCGATACCGTGGGATGATAAGTTCCAATCTACCAACCTCATCAATGAGGGAAGTGTGTTCACTAAGTCTGGGGCTGGTTAGTGAGGCCTTGTTGATCCATCCACTGGCCTCAAGGTTCACACACACACAAAAAAAAAAGGATATTGGGGCCAGAGAAAGAAATATATCGTTGACAACAGGGAAAATAAGATGTTGTTTATCATTTCTCACTCGAATCATCTTAAACCAAAAATGTTCATATGACACATTTCATGTTTTCTCACTAATCTTTATCAGTCCCATGAGTTCACAAGTTTCCTTCACATTCACCGTGGCTTGTTTTCCGGTCTGGGGGCCACAGTCAGTCACCAGTATTCGTCTCTGTCATATGCGTATGCCATATACTGTTGTCTTAACCCCCTGGCTTCTATTCCCACACTATACCTCACAGGGAGTCTATAGGGCCAACTTGGCACACAATTCTCCTTGGGTTATTTCTTCAACAAAGTGGTAATGTTCCCCTAGACTTTGATATTTTCAGAGACATGTTTGTGATCAACACTGTGCACACAGACCAACATGTCTCTCACAGGATCGTCTTTTCATTTCCTTAATTACACATTTACTGTTAATATCATAATTTCTCAATCACCAATAGTGTCAGTTTTATATTTCTCTTTGGTGGTTCCTTTTAATATAGGAAAATTTCACCAACCTCTACCTGAATGCAAAGGTTTATGACATTTTCAAATGTCGCACTTAGAACATTTTTATGTGATATATTTTTTCAAGGCAATAGTGGCACAAAGCGGAACATCAAGCAAGGTTCAATGTACATGAACATTACTGCCAATAACACACCTAATGGTAAAGCGTATTTAGCCTCTTGTTTTGGTTTCGTCGTGTTAATTCACTGTTTCGGATACTTTGGTTGAGCACGGATTGTCCCTAGGTACGACACACACACACACACACACACACACACACGTACACACACAAACACATACACACACATACACACACATACACACACTCATACGCGCACGCATACACGCGCACAGAATGCCTTGTGCCGGGAGAAATGAAGACTTCAGGCGTTCCCTCTGTACCAGAGGAACTTTGGAGGCTGCCCAGTTCTTCGAGCAGTGTCCTCAACGCTCAGGAAAGACGTCAAGTCCAACAGCGGCCAAGTTGAGATCCGCGATGAGATGTTCTGAAGCGCTTACCTAAACCATACACCTAAACCAAAACATAAGTGTTCAAGTGCTTCAATCTTTAATCCTTTGGTTTCCTCTGGTCACTCAACTCCAAGTCCTTTGGTTTCAGGTCCCACAACATCCACTCCCTCAGCTTCAGGTAATTCGGCCGCAGGTCTTATGGGTTCAGATACCTCCAGTTTGTCCTTCGGCTTGGGGCGTATGGTCGATTTAAGCTCCTCGGCTTCATCGGCTAAAGCTTCAGGCCATGATTCACGTCCTCCCACCAGTTCGCTTGGATTCAGATTCTCTTGTTTCTCCGTCTATGATCTTCTTTTGCCCAATCACTGGCAATATAACTTTTCGATCAGTGTTAGATCCTTTGATTATTCCCCGTCGTATTTGTCCTTATGAACTGAAAGGACGAATCTTGACTCCAACCCAAAGCTTCTCGTCAGCTGTAGTTTGACGTGGCTTTAAAGGCGAGAGTGTAGCTGGTGATGATTTCAATTTACACGAATGAAAACCTCTCATTGCCATCGTCCTCTTGAGGTACGTCTTCTCGTGGCTTCATTCTTTAAACTAGATAACATTAGAGACGATTAGTTAGAAGTCTTTCATGAGGTTTACCGTTTCTTCTAAAACCCCCTCACGGTATCATACTTATCTCGATCGTTCCTTCATAGTTCTGCAAACTCCCGTGTCGTACGTGGGTCTGATATATTTTTGCACGTATGGAAACTTTTATGAGAAATCATCTAACATCGCGCGTGGATTGAATATTTACATGTTTCCTTGGATGCGAGAGATTCCCTGTATTCAGCGGTAGATTAGAATAAGTTATATACATTCGCATTAGGTCCGTTGTGGTCATCTTGTGTCGTATATACAGAGGCTGTGGGAGAAGAAGCCCGGCAGCAGCAAGTGTGGTGGGTCGTGTTTCTCTGCGCTGCCGGACGCGCGCGCTCAAGACAAACACATCACCTACTTGATGCACCATTGAAGACACAGTTGGAGACAGGCATACGTCTAGGATTGTCCGAATGTTCTCTCCAGTATAATATGCGTCCTAGACGCTCTTTTGTGTATCCCTGTTTATCCAAAGCGGCACAGAAATGCATCGAACCGAAGGTGTTGTGGAGGAGCGGCCGGCAGACTTGGCTGGGTAGGTACTAGGAACAAGTGTGTATGGTCTTCATGTATTTACAGGTCTTGCATTTGACCACGCAGCACCACTGGAAGGTACAGGAACACCTCTCCTCCACCTCCACCACCTGCGTGTAGTATTCCCGTCCGCAGCACATGAGATCACAGCCGTCCAGCCCGATGCTCGTCTTGTTGCACTCTCTGCCCCTTGTCCCGATGATGCCTGGAATGGGGGAGAGAAAAAGGGATTAGTTAGTCTGGGGGTCAGCTGACGTTTCCAGGATACGATGTTTCGTGATTCTGACTAAGGCTAAGTGGAAATTTAATGCGGCAAAATTTCGATGTCCTGATTGGAGTATTATTCTTATGTTGCTAAATTACTTGTAACGTTAGTTATAAGCTTTCTTTCTAGAAAGGTAATGCAGACTCTCTCTCTCTCTCTCTCTCTCTCTCTCTCTCTCTCTCTCTCTCTCAAGAATATTCACCCAATTTCCGATTTTTGACGCAAAAGTCGGGCGAGTCCTCGAGGTAGACGAGGTCCTTCTTGGAGGGCGGTTTGTGCTCGGGGTTGTAGGGCTTGAAGAGCCTGTACGGCTTTCTCCTCCTGCGCTTGTTCCTCCTCCTTCGGTTGGGCCCCCTGTCGTTCAGCGTCTTGGAGCGACCCAGGTTCTTAACGATGACCCTCGATGCCCCGTCGAAGCGGTCCTGCCACAGGATAGGGTGAAGGGAGACTGATTAACTGAGGGAGGACGAGATTGGCTGATTGGTAGTGATCTCTTGTTTTGTCGGAGGAGGAGATGGAAAGGGGTTGATAGAATGAGGAAAAGATGAGCTAAGACCAAGAAGCTTTGGAGTAAAAAGAGAGGAAGAGAAAGAGAGAGAAAGAGAAAGAGAGAGAAAGAGAATAGAGTTGATAGATGAAAGAACTTGGAATAAAGAGGATGTGGGGCAACAGGGAGCTTGCCGGAGTGGAAGGTTGTACATGGAGTGTTGGGAGTCGTTGTTGGTCGGGGAGGAATGGCTGATTGACAGAAGCCTTATGTGTCAGGGAAGGGGCGCTTACCTCCCGGACAGGGGGAGGAGGGAAGGGAGAGCTTTCCGGTAAGGGGGAGGGAGTGCTTGCTGTTAAGGGGGAAAGTTTGGTTGTTGTGAGGGATAGTGGAGCAGGGAGGAGGTGTTTTTTGTTGTTGTAAAGACAGGTTGTATTGAGGGTTGTTTTGAAGAAATACAGTTGTGTATTGAAAGGTTGAGAGGGAGAAGGGTGGATACTAAGTTAGTGAGGGAGGTAGTGGTGGTAAGGTCCTTTCTTAATACAGCTGTAGTATTTAGGTGGATAAACAGATACACATGTTAGTGAAGTTAATCATATATCAAACGTTGAAGATATTTGCTCTGGGTGTAGGCTTTGATGCAAGAGAGAGATCAGTGTCTACTCCATAACTAACCACCAGCCCCCCAGGTAGAAATAGAAAGCTTACTCTGCCTTGCACGTTAGTAACCCCAACTCACATCTGTATTTATATGAAATGTGTGTGTGTGTGTGTGTGTGTGTGTGTG
Source organism: Panulirus ornatus (assembly GCF_036320965.1). Lineage (NCBI taxonomy): Eukaryota > Metazoa > Arthropoda > Malacostraca > Decapoda > Palinuridae > Panulirus > Panulirus ornatus. Next base: position 17,469,252 of record NC_092225.1, read on the forward strand.
TGTGTGTGTGTGTGTGTGTGTGTGTGTGTGTGTGTGTACACATAAGAGTACAAAGATACATATATATGGTTAAGACAAGGGGCAACACCAATATAAAAGTCCATCCCTGTAAAACACACACACACACACAGACACACACACACACACACACACACGTTGACCCTAACCAACCCCAACCTCCTCATCCTCAGCCTTACCCTTCCTGTCTCCCTTATATCACAGGCTTCCCTCACCCTACAGTCATTACTCTCCCTAGATCGTCTTCTCACCTTAAGAGCGTCGCCGACCTTCCTGAAGTAGGGGAGTCTCCACCAGCAGGTCTTGACCGTGCAGGAGCCAGACATTCCGTGGCACTTACACTCCTTACGCATGTTGTCCTTCACGTGCTGTGTGGGATGAGATTAAGGCAGGATAACATTTAGTGATAGAGTAGGGCAGGGAGAGCTTAAGGTAGGAGGCCAGGATACCGCCTAGTGCTTGGGGTAGGCCAGGGTGAGATTAAGGTAGGGCAGGAAGAGATTAAGGTAGGAAGTAAGGGTGATACACAGTGCTAAGGTAGGACCAGGAGAGATTAAGGTAGGAGGCAAGGGTAACACAGAGTGCTAAGGTAGGATAGGGAGAGATTAAGGTAGGAGGTCAGGGTAATACATAGTGTTAAGGTAGGACAGGCAGAGATTAAGGTAGGAGGTCAGGGTAATACATAGTGTTAAGGTAGGACAGGCAGAGATTAAGGTAGGAGGTTAGGATAACATATAGTACTAAGGTAGGATAGGTAGAGATTAAGGCGTGTGTGGGTAAGACATGATCCTAAGCAGTATGCTGTAAGTTAGAATAAAATTAAGTCTCTTAATGATAAGAAAGATTCTACTGTGTATCGTACAAGAGTATAACATATAACTAATGTCCTTATACCTTAAGCTACGAAAGTTGTAATAAGATATATCAAAGGATTGCAGACAAGTATGTCCCGCCACAATTATCACAGGGTATGAGATATACCATGTGTACAGACAGGTTTTCATGTCTCAGATATCTGGGTATATCGGAAATAATACGAATTTTAGGTATACCTGTGGACAGTGAGCTTAGCAGACAGTAAATGTGTACATGACCCCCCCCCCCTTCTCTCTCTCTCTCTCTCTCTCTCTCTCTCTCTCTCTCTCTCTCTCTCTCTCTCTCTCTCTCTCTCTCTCTCTCTCTCTCTCTCTTCTTATGCATGATGGCTCAACACTTAGGTACGACGGTACGGC